>NC_134695.1:57294245-57461745 GCF_050947455.1 Rhinoderma darwinii
TTTAGATATGAGAATTTGTTTGGTAGGATCCTCACGTTTGAGAGCTTTACTTGTCCACGTTTATAATAGAAACCACGACACAGTGTTGGATCGGTAATACAATGGATGCCACCGGAGGCCAATGGATCCCATTGACTTATAATGGAGTCCGTCAGGTTCTGTTGTGAATTCCGTTGTGTTGACGGGAGGAATAGCGCTATTCTTCCCATCAAATCTGAGGGCATTTGTGACGGAAGCTTCAACACATATGTGAACACAGCCTAAACAAGCTCTTCTATGCGAGGACCCCACCAAACACTTACCAGATCTCAGCTTCCCGTACCTCTGTAAGTTTGACATAGGAGGTTAGGAATATAAGGGATAGCTGCTGTTTATGATGGTTTGGAGTTAGGCTTTTAGGTGCTTAGATGTTAAAGCCGGTTTACAAGCTGTGTTTTATACATAATCAAGTCTAATGGATATCATAAAAAGTAATAAAGATAAAATTAAGTGCTCGCTATCATTTAGAGGCTACAGTAATATGAATTACTGCCCATCATACTGATAACAGTACAACTGCGTGCAAACGCTATAGATCAGGCTATACCAGTCATTTCAGCAGAAACAGATGAGCTGAGGAACATTTAAAGGGCTACATGTTAGGTCCTTTGTAAAAGAAAAAAGTACCATGGACATATAGAGAGAGAATGTCCAGATGGGGCAACAACGAGGGTCTGGTTAGCCAACAATAAAGCTTATTTTTATATCTAAAGATCAATAATTTACTGCCATTATTTTTTGGAGCCTACCAGGGTTGCCAACCTGATATTTTCTTTTTCCCGTCCAAATAATCGTGGACCGCCAACAATTTTTACCAACAAATTATAAAACCGAAATTAATTATAAAGATTCTAAATAATTTATCTCTATAGAATAATGACATCAACACATCTTACAACATGTACAGTGACCTCGAAAACGATAATTACAATCCCAATAATTGGCACAAACTCCTCCAACTTAAAAAATCACGGACACATCAACTTATTTTATGGGCACTGGAAAAAAAAACAACTTATTTTCACGGCCTGTCCAGGAATTTACAGACAGTTTGCAACCCTGAAGCCTAAATGATCGTTAAAGCGGTATTCCCAACTTATATATTTATGGCATATTCACAGGATATTCCATAAATGTCTGATAGATGTGGGTCCGTGCTCTGGGACCTGCACCTATATCGAGAACGGGGGCGACCACTGGCTGGAGATTCCAGACGGGGACTAGTGAAGAGGGGGCCATTTTATGAACGTTAAAAAACAGCCGAGCAGCGCTTGCTTGGCTGTTTCTGTAACTCCCAAACAACAGAATAGAGAAAGCTATGGCCTCCTCTCCATTAGTCCCCACCTGGAATCAAAAGTCAGTAGCTACCTCACCAAGCGAAATGGGGGTTGGGTGAACCCTCTCACTATAGGTGCGGGTACCTGAGCTGTTAATATGCTATAAATGTCTAAATTGGTAATACCTCTTTAACCGGTTCCCGACCGCTGGCTGTGTATTTACGGCCGGTGGTCAGGGTCCTTAAAGAGGCTCTGTCACCAGATTAGGGCTATCTCTGTCACCAGTGGGCTATCTCCTACATAATGTGATCAGCGCTGTAATGTAGATAACAACAATGGTTTTTATTTTGAAAAACTATCATTTTTTAGCAAGTTATGAACAATTTTAGATTTATGCTAATTCGTTTCTTAATAGACATCTGGGCGTTTTTTACCTTTTACCAACTGGGCGTTGTGAAGAGAAGTGTATAACGCTGACCAATCAGTGACCAATCAGCGTCATACACTTCTCTTCATTCATTTTTAGCTGTACTCACAGCACAGCTTGATCTCGTGAGATCACGTTGTGCTGTCACATACTCCCAGATTAACTTTACCGAAGTGTCTTGAGAGTGAATAGACATCGCCTCCAGCCAGGAAGCGATGTCTATTCACACTCCCGACACTTCGGTAAAGTTTCTGTGGGACTTAATCACAGCACAGCGTGATCTCGCGAGATCACGCTGTGCTGCGAGTACAGCTAAAATTGAATGAAGAGAAGTGTATGACGCTGATTGGACACAGATTGGTCAGTATCATACACTTCTCTTTACAACATCCAGTTGGTAAAAAGGTAAAAAACGCCAAGTTGTCCATTAAGAAACTAATTAGCATAAATCTAAAATTGTTCATAACTTGCTCAAAAATGATCGTTTTTCAAAAAACAAAACAAAACACTGTTATCTACATATCAGATTATGTAGGAGATAGGGCATTTATAATCTGCTGACAGAGCTTATTAAAATCTGTGCCATAGTCTATTTACGGCGTGGGTTTTAGCTTGCTGCCCGAGCGATTTGGGCAGCTGAATATCGGGTCTCTGGCAATCAGTGACTGCTGGGTACCCTGAGGAGAAGATAGAAGCAGCTTTCGCTGCTTCTATTTTCTCTGATCTCTTCTACACATCGCTCAATGAGCGCTGTGTATATATGAATAGAGGCAGCACCACTGGCTCTATTGGTCCCGGTGATCATGTGACTGGTCACATGATCGCCTGGATGCCGTTAGTGGCAGACTGCTGCTGGGTCTTACTAGACCCAGCACAGCCCTATTAGTGACAATAGGCACTATAAGGCTGGGTTCACACACCCTATTTACGGACGTAATTCGGGCGTTTTAACCTCGAATTACGTCCGAAAATACGGCTCCAAAGTGCCGGCAAACATCTGCCCATTCATTTGAATGGATTTTACCATGTACTGTGCCGATGGTCATTTTATTTACGTGCCGCTGTCAAAAGACGGCGCGTAAAAAAGACGCCCGCGTCAAGGAAGGGACTGGCACTTCTTGGGACGTAATTGGAGCCATTTTCCATTGACTCCATAGAAAAACAGCTTCAATTACGTCCGTAATGGACGCTGCGAAAAACGCCTGCACATGCCATTAAGTCCGAAATTCAGGAGCTGTTTTCGCCTGAAAACAGCTCCGTAATTTCAGGCGTATCGTACGTCTACGTGTGAACATACCCTAAGAGGGCTGACTTCCCCTGTAACTGGGGCTGCTGTACAGCCCCAGTTACAGGGGAAAAACATGGTGTAAAAGATGAAAAAAAAAATGGTCCCCCCAAAGGTCTTTTCTGACCTTTTGAGGGACAGACCATAGTAATAAAAAAATAAACGTAAAGTGCAAAAAAAAAAGAATAATAAATACACATAAAATACCCACCCCAATCATTGTCGTAACGCTAGCCCTGAGCCAATTACCCTAAAATGTAATATTGTAACATGTAATATATTAAAATTTACGGTAGACAATGACGATCACAAATAAAAGATCTATTTTAGGGTAAAACTATGTTATTACCAGAAAAAATAGCTAAAAAGTAAAAAAGCTTATTTTTTTTTACTATTATTTTCAAACTTTAAGCCTAAAAATTCTAAAATAGCAAAAAGGATGTATATAAAAAATATAAAAAAAGAAACATGCATTGTCTACGGAAAAAAACTTTGCACAAATCACGTCGCTAGCCCAAGAAATAAAAAAGTTATAGCCGTTTAACTAACGAGTAATAAAAAGGGCTAAACAGTGTCTGGTCCTGAAGGATCAAAATAGTGCTGTCCTGAACCAGTTAATTCACTTATTTTTGATCAAGACATCTGTACAATGCCCCTTCCCAGCAGTTCTACCCACAATGTAGGAGACCACAATAAGTAAGTTTTGCCCCCACCCAAGCTACTTACAAAAAGACCTCCTCCAAGCATCTGCAAAATCACATCTCATCTGAATTCTCTGACTAAACCAAAACACTATGGGAGAATTTATCAAGGGCTATACACCAGTATTATGGTACAATGATGGGGTTTGCCAAATTGAGCAATAATTTCACGCTGCCTCTGGCATGTTTTTAAAAGTGGGTGGGGCTTAGTGTAAGGGGGCGGGTCCACCCACAGCCTGACAAATTCACTATAATTTACAACAGGCACTGTCTCTGATTGACTGTACTGCTAAATGTTCAGATTGACCTAGTGCTCATGAACTCATATTGGCCAGATGGCTGTGCATACCTATTAATCGAGCGACCATGCGACTTGTGCACGTATTGCCAGCCGTCCCCACTTTGCAACACAAACCGCTAGGGTGACTGGCAAAGGAAGAGAGCGCTCCTGAGAATGTTACAGTTAAAAGGAACCTGTCACCAGCATTTCACCTATATAGCACCTATTTCACCTATTAAAGCAGCAATACCTGGTGAAAGTGGGTGAAAAATCATTCATTTCAATATGGGGCAGTGTAGAAAGACACTTGACTTACTGCAGCCCTTTACTTCCACCCTGCTAATGTTAGCGGCAGTATTGAATTTTTAGATAAAATAACTTGAATATCTTACCTAAAGTCGGAAGCTTGCTAGATGTTTTTGTGTATGTTTTTGGGACTCTTTGGCTTCTAGTCCTGTGATTACAGCAGCCTCTGCACTGACTCAAGCAGGCAATCACTGCTGTGTGAGAGGGAAGTGACCACAGGTGTGTTCTAATAGGGTACTAACAGGCTAGTAGAAACCGCAACCGGGCATACACCGCCAATATATCTGTGACATGACAGACAATGATAACCACGTCATCTTAGTGATTTGGGAAGAAGGAGAGATCTGCGGCACATGCTGCTGAGCTTTGAAGGGAAAGGCTTTACATAGTCCTATCTCTTCCTCGCGCTTAGCGTGTCATTGTCCACTCATGCGTTAGTTTATGTGGAAATTGACCATTTTATTTTGCTATGACAGTGTTTCTGTTCTCGTTTACAGGAGTGAATCTATTTGTAGACTGGGTTCTTCCCATGAAGTACACAGCCTGCTCTGTACACAAGCGGTGCGCACCGCCTGCATGAGGCTTAACACCAAGGGTATTAGTCAGCAGTATATACCCAGGGAAATTAATAGAGTAATGAAAACTCCAGATGATTCAGCCTTGCCACAATGTTCCCCTTGGGAGACTAATGAGGTTCAGTTTAATGTGTTATTTTCATTATTCCATTTGAAATGTTTAAATATTCATTTCTTAAAATATTAATGGCTGGGTGCCTCAGAAATCACTAAAGTGAATACACATTCAAGTATGTTTCAGTGTAAAGAAACTTTTTTCTTGTTCCCCATCTATTTTTGTCAGTTGCATTTTTATTGCCTGGTTGTCGTGTTCAGTGCAGATATAGGTGTCGCTTGAAAATCATGTGGCAGTGACTACCTTTCTCTCGGCGTTCCAGTGCTGACGCTCCGGTGGCACTCCCGGTGATTGTTTTACATGCACGTAGCATGTCCGTTGCAGCTAATCAGATGGCTCAACGGTCACATGCTCAGCTGAGCCCTCTAATTGGCCGGGAATTCCACTGCACCGTCAGCGCTGTATCGTCTGACTGTTTTTTCTGTCTAGTATCTGTCTATCTTTCACACACATCTGTCTATTTCATACTTGGCTAGCTGTGTCCGTTTCTATCTATCTATCTATCTATCTATCTATACATGACATTATCTATCTATCTATCTCATATCTATCTCATATCTATCTATCTATCTATCTATCTATCTATCTATCTATCTATCTATCTATCTATCTATCTATCTATCTGTCTCCCATATCTATCTATCTATCTATCTATCTATCTATCTATCTATCTATCTATCTATCTATCTATCTATCTATCTATCTATCTATCTATCTATCTATCTATCTATCTGTCTCCCATATCTATCTATCTATCTCATATCTATCTATCGATCGATCGATCTATCTATCTCATATCTATCTATCTATCTATCTATACATGACATTATCTATCTATCTATCTATCTATCTATCTATCTATCTATCTCATATCTATCTGTCTATCTATCTATCTATCTATCTATCTATCTATCTATCTATCTATCTATCTATCTATCTATCTGTCTCCCATATCTATCTATCTGTCTCCCATATCTATCTATCTATCTATCTATCTATCTATCTATCTATCTATCTATCTATCTATCTATCTATCTATCTATCTATCTATCTATCTCATATCTATCTATCTATCTGTCTCCCATATCTATCTATCTATCTATCTATCTATCTATCTATCTATCTATCTATCTATCTCATATCTATCTATCTATCTATCTCTCATATCTATCTATCTATCTATCTATCTATCTATCTATCTATCTATCTATCTATCTATACATGACATTATCTATCTCTATCTATCTATCTATCTCATATCTATCTGTCTATCTGTCTATCTATCTATCTATCTATCTATCTATCTATCTATCTATCTATCTATCTATCTATCTATCTATCTATCTATCTATCTATCTATCTATCTATCTCCCATATCTATCTATCTATCTATCTATCTATCTATCTATCTATCTATCTATCTATCTATCTATCTATCTATCTATCTATCTATCTATCTATCTATCTCATATCTATCTATCTCATATCTATCTATCTCATATCTATCTATCTCATATCTATCTATCTCATATCTATCTATCTATCTATCTATCTATCTATCTATCTATCTATCTATCTATCTATCTATCTATCTATCTATCTATCTATCTATCTATCTATCTATCTGTCTCCCATATCTATCTATCTATCTATCTATCTATCTATCTATCTATCTATCTATCTATCTCATATCTATCTATCTCATATCTATCTATCTCATATCTATCTATCTCATATCTATCTATCTCATATCTATCTATCTCATATCTATCTATCTCATATCTATCTATCTCATATCTATCTATCTCATATCTATCTATCTCATATCTATCTATCTATCTATCTATCTATCTATCTATCTATCTATCTATCTATCTATCTATCTATCTATCTCATATCTATCTATCTATCTATCTATCTATCTATCTATCTATCTATCTATCTATCTATCTATCTATCTATCTATCTATCTATCTATCTATCTCATATCAATCTATCTCATATCTATCTATCTATCTATCTATCTATCTATCTATCTATCTATCTATCTATCTATTGTCAATCTCTCACTCATATTTTTGGTCTATCTGTCAATATCTGGTAACAAGGCCTTCCTTTATTTTACATATTTTTTAGGATAGTTCTCTGTAGATCTAATCTGGGAATTTATAGTAACATTGTATGTATGTCTATTAAATACTTTCTTCCAGATAAGGTCATTTTTGTATCCTCTTGGTTTATATCCATATATAATACATAACAGCTTTGCCAGAAACCATCTAAGGGAGCAGCATTTTCCTGTGGGAAAATTAACACCTTGCTGCTCCTGAAATGATTTCTTCTGGGACAGTGACATGTTCTTACTATACTGGCTAAACATTGTTGTCTCGTAATCTTATTAGCAATAAAGTTTTAGTTATGAAATAGTTATACTTATCGGTTATACTTTTATATAATATGTGTACATGTCTGCATGCAAATTTCATTTTTTTTGTCATTTCATTTTATCGTTTTATTTTATGCAACTTTATATTTTTGGTTCTTTTAATTTTCATTTGTACCCATGTGGTTCTTTAAAAAAGAACAAAACAAAAAATATATATATTGTGCACTAAACAGACTGGGATAATTTAGATTTTATTTTATTTTTTGGAGATAGGGAAGAATGAAATTTTGGTTCCGTGTCCCAACACAGTATGTAGACAGAGTCATCTGTTCAGACATATGGATTGTTTGGCTACTGGACTGTATTCACTGCATTAATGCCCAATGTCCAGGAGTGGACACAACTGTTCAGTAAACTGATGAGTAGAGACCATGTTTGGAAGCTGGTTAATGAAGATGGCAGCTTGGGGTGGGGGTGAGATTTTAATTTTTTTTTTTTTTTTTTTTTGTTAATGCAGAATAACTGCTATTTTAAAGAAATAAAATCCAAAAGAAATTTTTTTTGTTGTACATTTATGTTAAAAAATATTGTGTATATAATATATCATTAAAAAATATTTGTTTATAATTAATTGTAGCATTTCTAAAAAAAAAATTATTCGATGTTTTTTTAATCTTTTTACATTAAGGTCTATACAAAACTTTAAAAAAATATTTCTAGATATTTTTTTTTAACCTCCTAAATGTGTGGTGTTGATTTTTAAAGCTTTTAAGGTGTCATTTAAAGGTTTTCTTAAAGTGGTGTCTAGAACAGTGAGAGTCACAGTTACATCAGGAACATTATGGTGCAGGTACTGTATTTACCGAGTTATTGCATTAAATGAAAATAAAAATAGATTAGTCCTGTAACTTCTGGCCGCCGTAGACCGGAGATGGGAAAATGAAGCTCTTAGCCACGAGAAATAACACTTAGAATTAATATTTCATTCCACTGACAAATCGTACGCTAGAGCTGAAAGCTTCCTAAGAGTTGTTAGTGCCACAATTGACCTACAAGTTTAATAACTCACTTGGAGAAGCAAGTGCAAGTTCAGCATAGAACAGTCCCTGCTAGGAAGTCTAGAAAGATTAAGATCAGCAAAGCCAGTGGTAGAGCAGGGTTCCTGGGATGGGGCCTTCTGGAAGGTAGGGAGCTGGTGCAGGTCTTAGCCAGAATTCAGATGGAACCAGTGGGGATCGAGAGACTGCTCTCTGGGTATCAGCCAATATTACACAACATCTCTTCTGTATTGTGCGCTCAAAGAAGAACAATAGTCTTCATCTCTGGAAGAAAACGGTACAGAAACCGTTATCTAGTTGGAGTCTTTCTTTTTTCCCAGATGGCTATCTTCTTTTTGTTTTTTTTAAATAACCTATTTTGACACAGATCTAACTATGAACATTCATAGCACCCTTTTTATATTATCGTTAATTTAGTTTGGGTACTTTTACTAAATATTTTTTTTTAATTCTCTGTTGCATTGCTCTGAGTAATACCATTTTGGGGTACATGCAACTTTTTGATCTTTCTATTTTTTAAGGTGAGGGAAAGTGGCCAAAACACAATAATACTGACTCTTATTTTTCTTAAAGTCTTTACTATGTGGTATAAATAATATTATATTATTATAATAGTTCAGACTTTTATAAACGTAGCGTTACCAATTATGTTTATTTTTTCATTGCTTACATTACTTTAGATTCATTTGTAAACTCGCCTGAAGAAGGAGCCTGTGCGCTCTGAAAGCCGCATACAGAACTTTTATGGTTGGCCAATAAAGGTATCATACCTTCTATACTTTTCTCTTTTTTGACACAAAAGTATTTAACATTACATATTACTTTAGTGGAAAATGGAAAGGTCTTTTTTTTTTCTACTTTTTCTATTTGAATTTTTTTTCTATATTCCTAAAAACGTTAACTAATTTTTACGTAATAATGCATTCCATCTTAGTGTCCATTGTTTTGAAGGAAAGAATAGCGCCGCAGGCACCATTTTTCTTCTTGTCAAATCTCCAAACGGGCACATTGCAATGGGTATTTATATATACAGGTTACAACTATTTACAGGCTGTCAAAAGGGAAATTCTTCGAGGGCTCTGGCCTAAAAGAGTGTTTTATTAAGGACTCATGCACACGACCGTAGCCATGTGCACAGCCGTGATTTTCGGATCGGCCAACCACGGAGTGACAGTTGCGAGCCGCCCGCAAATCGCGGGCCGTGCACATGGCCGCGGCCATTATTTTTAATGAGCCCGGACCGCAGAACACGGCCGTAATAAGGCCTGCCCGTTCTTTCTGCGGTGCGGGCTCCTGGGCCATGCACGGACCGTGAAAACTACGGTCGTGTGCATGGCCCCATAGGAATGAATGGGGCCGCAATTCTCCCGTGGATTTTCGGGGGAATTCCGGCCGCAAAAGCACGTTTGTGTGCATGGGGCCCAAGTCAACTACTTTTTAAACTGAAGCTGGCTCTGGAATCATGATTGCGACTGGCCCGGTTTTGGAAACTTCCGTTATCGCCAGTGAAAGCTGTGGCTGGCCATACATTTCTCTGCAGGGGAAAATGTAGTATTACATGCCGGCCATTCTAATAAATGGCCAACCAGGTAATATATGGATGGGCTGAATGAGTCATAGACGACCCCCGCTCTGGCTAATAAAGGAGGGTTCCGAGTGTGCAAAACCCTCCCTATAACGTCCATATAGTCTAATAGGTCATATGGAAAGGGGTGTCTTCCTGAGACAACATCTTTAATGCAGCAACACATTTGAGAATTGCCCTGTTCTATAAAGGACAATCTTACACGTCATCGGTCTTGTATAGAACATAATTTCTTTCTTTTTTTTTTTTGACAAGATTCTTCTCTTTTGATTTTGGCTTTAAAGGCACAAGGCATAACGATCCAACTTCTCAGAATGGCAACCAGCAAAGTGTTGGTGATTCATATATACTTGATCCATGGATTCTTGGTTCATCAAAGTAATGTCAGGTAGAAAGTAATGGGGGATGTGAAAAGCTTTGTGACTACCCCTCTGCTCACTGTAATAGCTGCCATTATAGGTTGCCACTTTTTCAAGTCTAACATATAAAACAAAGATGATTAGGCTAAAACAAAGAATTACACGATGGAACAATTTGGGTTTACATTCCTGGATCATTATTTTTTAATTTTAAGCTTTTTTTGGAGAAATACCCTTATTATGTAAAAATCCATTGCTTCCTAGTTTCAGATGGACATGTCCGCGGTGGAGACATTCATTCGAGGTCCTAAATTTTTTGGGTTATGGGGCAGTGTGACTAATAAAATGCCTGGTTGAAACTAATAAAGTTTGAACTTACTTTTTTAGGAAAAAATATTGACATTGCAAGCACAATGGGGCCCCAGATTTCCGAATATTCCCATGTCTCCAAACAGACATGAGTTGACGGGGATATTCTGAATGATTTACCATATACATTTCACGTCATTAACTCCACATGACTTGATAAACGCAATAGAGATGATGTCCTCACCAGCAGAGGGAGCAGTGATCTCTTCTGTCGAGTCTCCGTCACTTTCCCACCTGCATGAACTCTCTTTCCCATCCAGTCTCCCATCTGGCCCCCGGATTGCCAGCTTGCATTTGATGACAAGCTATAATTTTGCACTCAATATGGGATTAGTCTAAGCTGATTTTAAACTTTAGTATCTTTTAACCTGCCACTTTATTGTAGACATCAGCTGGATGCTCAGTTTGATATTTGGGTACTAGCAATTATTTGTGCTGGAGGCAAACTTGCTTTCAAAATCATTAAACTGAAACAACTCATTTATTTGGGGAACTTTTAGCCTATGTAATGTTGTTTTCAGCTGATTTAAACCTATCCTCCCTGCGCTGTACATCATAAATGATACTCCTGTGTTTTGTAAACCAGCTTCGCTATCGTTTACTATATTATATTAGTTTTATTCTACTAATAGCATTGATTATATGCATGTAAAGTTCACATTTTTATCAATTCTTCTATTATTCATTGGTGCACATGAGATACACGTAGCTTATCTGCAATAGTGATATTTGTTGTGTGTAAAGGGTTAAAATCATTGTATCTGACAATCACTATTATCATCACTATTACGTCATCTGATGAAAATCCCAGAGAAGAGCCTATAATGGAGAAAAGGAATGACATTGTTTTACGTTGCTATGATAGGAGGGATTTGCATGGGAATTTGATCAAGTAAAAGTAGAAAATAGCTGAACGTGTAAATGGTCGGCTCAGACGATCATCCTGATCATGAATTATTATAATAGGGCAATATGTGAACTTTATCTAATTAGAATATATAGAATTAAGAGACATGGGTGCATTCTAGTTGGGGAAGTACATTTGAAGAGGACTTGTCTCCACTCCTGAAATGTCTATTTTAGTAAATAATTGTATTCCCCATGAAATAATAATTCTGGATCATCTCTTCTTAGAACGCTACGTTGTGCCGTTCCTCTGTTATTCCTCCTAGAAATTTATGAATAAATTGACAACTGGGTGTTAGCAGTGGGGGGTGTGTCCCTACACAGACTAACACTGTCCAATCAGTACTGACAGAGTGAGACTGTGTAGGGACACGCCCCTTTCATAAGAGAAATGGTAACACCCAGTTGTCAATTTATTTATACATTTCTAGGAGGAACGGCACAAAACCGATTTCTAAGGAAATATGTTCTAAAATTGTTAAATCATGGGGAATACGAGAATTCACTAAAATAGAGGGGGTACGCTATCTTTTACAGCTTCTGCTTACACTTCCAGAAGTAAACATTTTAGACGTCCTGGGATTCAAGTGTGTTAGGCTCTGTTCACGTCTGTGTAGTGGTTCACATTTATAACAGAAAACGCAACGCACTTCTGGATACATAGTATGACGGAAACAATGTCTCGTCTTGAAAAGACAGAAAAAGTTGTAAATTTAGAATAAGTAAACATTTTGGGGGGCGGAGAAAAGGGCATTTTTCTCTAATAAGATATTTTACAAAGTTTCTTATATTCGCGTGTACTATTGATTTATGCAAATTTTGTTAAATTAGTAAGGGACCATTTCAGGTACTACTTTTATTTAAAAAAAAAACACTCCAATGCATTGAAACAAAAATGCTAATACATTGCTGCTGCTTTTCTAAGCTGGCGCAATTTTTTTGGGGTGCACTTTATTTTTTTAGAACCGGAGGATTGCCATAATAAATACATACATCTCATAAAGAGCTTACATTGCTTGATCCTGTGTAATTACACCGCCTCTTTATGACAACCAATAACTGTCAAACTTGTTCCTCTCTGATTTATAACACAGTTTAATGTCTTTTTAAAGGGGTTGTCCAGGATTAAAAGAAAAGGGTCTAATCTTTTTCCAGGAACAGCGCCACTTGTATCTATGGGATGTATCTGGTATTGCAGCACAGCCCAATTCACTTAAAAGTGCTAAACTGCAATACCAGATACAGCCGATGGACAGGAATGATGCTGTTTCTAGAAGAAAAGAAAGAAGGCCCTTTTTTTCTAATCCTAGTAAACCCCTATGTTTGCTCCATGTTTTTATTGCAGCACTTAAGTGTGCCCCTTTTATTTATATCCGTGTTCAGATTTGTTGACTATAGAGCAACATATCTTGCTTATAATTAAATAAAAAAAATCTTTCCTCACTTCACATGGATTATTGTGATGTTTCGGCTTAACGTTACTGTCACAGAAGAGGCGGAAGCGTGTGCATTAAAAGCCTCACAGTTACAAGCTGTGAGATCTCCCCCACCCCCAGCACATGGGTGATGTGTCAGGATTGCTGTAGTGTTGTCATTCTCTCTTCAGCCACTGCTAATTTGCAACGTTTCTGCCATTGTTACACAATGTAACGTACCAATTGCAAACCTGTTGTCTCGATCTTTGCGAGATCTTACTTTGGAGTATCGCTCAGGTCACTGACATTCGTTGAAGAGTCCCGATCACAAGGAATGCAGGTGCTTGTACTATTATTTTACATCAAATAACAGAAAACAAATCTTGAAATGCTGTAACACCTTTCTTTAGGCAGGTTCAGACTCATTAGCTAATGTATGCACGCCTACTCAATATGCCTGACGTTGATGGCACGAATAACATCTGGGTGGCAGATCACGTCAAGAGAAAGGAGCTTTATAAAAGTGAAACCAAAGAAATAGGTGATCATTGACTTTTTTCTAGTCTTTTACTTACTGTAAGTCTTGGCATTTTTAGAAAAAGGAACAATAATTAACCTTCTTTAGTATTTATACAAATCACTGGATCTCTTCCCAAGTTGGCCAGAGCGAAAGAATAGGCCCTGGACGTAGAAAAATGCTGGCCCTGGACGTAGAATAATGCTCACCATTGACTTTGGCTAAAGCCCGGGCACAGACATTGGATAAAGTTAGCCGCAGGCGTTGGAGAGAGCCGGCCGCAGGCGTTGGAGAACCGGCCGGCCGCAGGCGTTGGAGAGAGCCGGCCGCAGGCGTTGGAGAGAGCCAGCCGCAAGCGTTGGCGAGCCGGTCGAAGGCGTTGGAGAGAGCCGGCCGGCCGCAGGCGTTGGAGAGAGCCGGCCGCAGGCGTTGGAGAGCCGGCCGGCTACAGGCGTTGGGGAGAAGCAGTCGAAGGCATTGGAGAGAGCCGTCCGCAGGCGTCGGAGAGAAGCGGCCGCAGGCACTGGAGAAAGCTGTCAAATCTTTCAGCTGATTGCCCCATTAATGTACACATTATGCTCCAATGTGTTTTTTTTTAATAGAACGGGGATAGACTGCCAGAGACATTTGATGATGCTTATCTCTGGGAATACATAAGAATTGGATGGCAGCTCTTGGTTGAGGGTCTATCAATCCCCATGGACACCAAAATTGGTGCAATCTGCCAACAAAAATATGTTTTTAACCAACTTAAGATCCATAACCCAAAATTCAAAAGGCACTATGCAAAATCTATTATAGGTATAAGTACATAGAGAACACATCCAGGACGCTACAATTAGGAGAAGTTATTGCATCTTCTCATTTCCCTATGGTCCAGCTTGCTTTCCTTCTTTTGTTAAAGGGGTTGTTCGCTTATAACAATCCCTTACTGTAAGAAGTGTTCCTTGATAATAATCTAATTACAAGTGTCCCCTTGGTAGAACCCCAAATGATCAGCTGTAATCTGTGGTGAAACCTGTGAGTAAGTGATCAATCTCCCTGCAGCACCACCACAGGCAAAATTAGGCATTACAGTGCCCGTACTAATGGATTGTCTCTGTAATGCAGGACATGCCATCCAGAGTGAGAGAGGCTATTTTAACCGCTCTTCTTTGACCAAGAGATGGGGATCCTAAACATCAACTTAGAATTCCCTAATAGAGTTTAGGAAAATTGTTTTTCTGAACTAGACAACCCCTTTAATGTTGCAATGACTGTGGCGATAGAAGATCTGTAGAGGTTCACACACTAAGGCCCCATGCACACGACCGTAAAAAACGGAGCCATTCACTTTCATTGAACACTGACACCTTTCCGTAGCACTACGGAAGGGTGTCAGTGCCGTGGAAATGTTCCGGGAATTATGGAACATGTCCGTTCTTTCGCATTTTGCGGGCCATGCTCCCATACTTTGTATGGGAGCACGGCCCGAAAATGCGGCTGTCAGTCAGCGGCCCGCCGTGCCCGCAATCGCGGGCCGTGATTGCGGGCACGGTCGTGTGCATGGGGCCTTATAGGAAAGGTGGATTACAGAGCAAAATTGAGCTGGGGCTGCCATGTCCATGGACCTCACAATATTCATATGAAATGCCTTTATGGTATATACACCTTTAGCATTTTTCTATGCACAATAGCTGAAATCCTTGAACCTGACATGACGTTCGTGTTAAACCTAAAATTCTTATGATTACCTCTATAGGGTTCCTTTCAGATAGCATTAGAGCCTTCTGTCTGACCCTAATATAAAATAATTTGTATCTTCAATTTAGTGCGGTTTTAACCATATACAATTTTCTCATATATGCAATATTTTCCTTTCATCTATAATGGTAGTGACACGGCTCCGTTTCAAAAACTTGTCCCATTAGATCTTCTGAATAGAACAAACGCATCCTTCAGATTACGAGAATGAAAACTTTGAAAGCAAGTCACTGGCAAGATGAAACTTGGCCTGTAAGAAACCAGCCAGATGGGCACTTGGTATTTGCTTTGCTAAGATCTGATCAGCACATTGGGCCAGTATGTGTTTGTGAGTGTGGATGGACTCTACTGTTCCGAAAAGCCACACAAGGCCAAGAACATACACACTCCATGCACAAGTACATTTATGAGGAAATGGGAGGCTTAAATGGCATGCCACCAATGTATTTTAAGCCGGATATACTAGAAAGATGTCTCACTAACATCAACATTTGGCCAAATATCTTCCTCCCCTCAGACCACCTCGGCACCACCAGGATATAATTATTCCCTTTTGTAGGAGAAATACGACGCACCGGTTATCGGTAGAGATTTTTTCGACATTCAATCTTTAGCGTTCCTGGTCTCCAGAATTTACCATTACCATTTGCAACATTTATGACCCATTTTTTGTTAGAAAAATTAAAGGCAATTATGAAAACGTAGGGCATAGTGGCTCCGATCTTAAGCAGTCATTGGTATTATGCAAAGAGCAAGGATCCCTATGATTTTAAACAAAATATACAATTGCGAGTGTTTTTTTTTTTACAGGTTGAGTGCAGAATTTTTTGTTCTGTTTTTGTTTTTAAAAAGGGGTAAATTTCAGCAATGCTATTTCATATGATGGCAAATGAACAAGTATTTACAAATTTACCGTTTTCCAGACATCTTTCCACCCAGGGCCTTCATTGTTTGCCCGACGTTGTCCATGGTTACGTCTCTAGCAGAGGTGGCCCCGCTTGCGCCATTCTAGTAATTGATTTTGCATTAAAGATGGCCAGAATCTCTGGAGCATGTGCAGTATCTCCCTGCCCGGCCACCTCGCTGCAGCTCTACTGATGACTATAGGACAACTCACGGACATGGGCAGAAGCCCTGGCTCCTTTCTACAGCATTGCACACAGTTTAATTTTTAATAGGGATGCCATCTAGAGAAAAAAAAAATTCAACATCTAAGATGGGAGTAACTCTTTAAAGATGGGGGAATAGAAAAGGAGCAAGGGTGTTGTAGGATCATTAAAGATCTGGTTCAAGGGCAATATCTTGAGAGTACGGACCTATACGAGGTCAGCACTCCCAGCACTGGGGGTTTGGGGGTCTTTGCGACATTCAGAATTGGTTATGGTTGTCCACCACTTCATGCATTGCAGTTGCGACAGTGAAAGTTGCAATAATGAAGACTAATGGGATTATATTACGAGGTAAGGATAAAAGCAAATCAACAAGGAAGGCCCGTGCATCCAGGTGTAGGTCAGCATGAAATGTGATTGATTCCAAAAGGTGTATACATGCTACAGGAGCGGAGAGGGGCTGCACCGGCAATAAAAAGAAAGTCAATCGATTTTATATAGATATAGCAGTGGAGATAGCTGGTGGAGACCGTATGATTCTGTAAAAGTAGGTTCTGTAGTCCGTCTGCACAAGTCTGTCCATAGAGTACAAGTTACTATAAATATTCAATAACGTCATAAGCCCCCCCCCCCTTGTTATCGACAGTCTGTATTATTAACTGAGCTCCACCAAGTCTCTGCTATCTTAATTTTGTATATTCGCTCCACACATCAAAAACTAATGGGGCAAGCAAAAAAATGTGTGCAATGATCCGCTACCATTCCTTTCTAAAGCCGTCTTACCTATGTACTTCCATAAATACCAGTTCACCAATCCTTCAAATCGTGTGAAATATTAAAAGTCCCTGTAACATTTCACTTCTGTTACTCTGCAGCCGCCTGTTACCTAATGATAGCAAAGACAAGTGTTTTCCTAACTCAAAATTAAACCGATGGTCTTAAAAGCAATTTTTATATGCAATTAATAAAAATCTATAAATTATTAATCCAGAAGAAACACATCAATAATTGAGCAAGCTGTAAGCACACATCAGGGACTGGGAAGTAATTTTAGCAGTAAGTGCCTGCCTTGCTTGCGCTAGCACACTGGCCGAGCAGCACGTTCCGACTCTTTATATCTGCAGAGTGCCGGGCAATTTTTCCATGCTGGGCAATGGTTTAAAACCTTTGTAATGACCAGGAACATATCAATGGTTTCTGAGTAATATGTCATATATGTCATAGAGTTTGTTAAAATAGCTAATGTATAAGATGTTAAGAAACATTTTCCCGAAACCCAAAAACATTTACCTTTGCCCCTGTTGATCAAAAGTTTTTTAATATTCTACTGATCTTGAACATTGCATTGTAGATACTTGGGGACAAGTTACCACTAGTAGCCGTAATTACAGTGCCCGTGATTGCCACCCAACTTTTTACAGATGCTGAATGAGTCCTACCCCCGGTCTCTAACTACACTGCAGGTCTAAGTGTCACAGTAGTTGTGGCGTTATATTCATGAACCAGGTAGCTCTGGATGAAGTGTTCTATGAGCTATGGAAGTAAGGGGCTCCTGGAATTGCTCTTTAAAGCAGATCCGTCAGCTCTCCTATCTGAGGGCGGCAGGTGGTAGAGGGGATGATGCTGAGCTTGAGGATATATTATTTTCTATGATTTTACTCAATATTTTCTGTGTAAAAGCTGTTTAAATTCTGCAAGGACTCCTAGAGAAAGCCTGTGAGTCCAGCTTCTCCCCGCCCACACACCGTGATTGACAGCTCTCCCTATTTACAAACTCATAGGAGAAAAGATGTCAATCACTGTGTGTGGGCGGGGAGAAGCAGGACTCACAGGCTTTCTCTATGAGTCCTTGAAGAATTTAAACCGCTTTTACATAAAAATATTGAATACAATCATAGAGAATATGCTATATACTCCAGATCTGTGTCTCGCCCTCTCGTATATATCGCACTCTGACCAGACACATCATCTTCTTTAAGGGGTAAAATGCACCGTTATATAAATTGGATGTTTTCTAGGACTCTGGTATAGAATCTCCTTTTTTTTTCTGTATTCTTTGCCTCCTCACGCCAATCACCAGTAATTGCTTCATTACTGCCTGCCACATGTGCCAACACGGCTGCCTTGTATGTATGAATACAACTGGTCTGCTTAAAGGTGTATTCCATTTATTTTTTTTATTTTTTTAAATACAGCTTTTATAGTTTTTTATACCAGCGCAGTAGATCCCTGTCTCAATACAGCAGAATAGTATAGCCTATAGCTCACTAAATAAACGCTGAACATGGCGTCTGTCACATCAGCCCTTGGATGCACCATGTGTATTGATCCAGCACATGTTATGTGCCCGCTGTTGTGGACTGAATGTCGAGGGTTACATGATGCGTTGGGCTCACTTGACCGACGACATGTTTAGTCCTATTGCGTTAGTCCATTACATAGCACTACACGGGACCTATCCACGAGCTGTACAATTCGACTGTTTACCCTTGTTATACGAACGGTCAGAACGCTGTATTTAAAACGTATATATTAGAAATTTTATAGTTTCATATTTTATATATAAGATAAAAACAAACTGAGCAGAGTATGCAAATAACAGGCTAGACCCCCTCCTAGATTTTACATACCTACAAAATAGAGCTAGAATACAGCCTAAGGGTATGTTCACACGCTTACTAAAAAACGTCTGAAAATACGGAGCTGTTTTCAAGGGAAAACGACTCCTGATTTTCAGCCCTTTTTTTTTAGCAACTCGCGTTTTTTACGGCTGTTTTTGGAGCTGTTTTTTTATAGAGTCAATGAAAAACGGCTCCAAAAACAGCTCAAGAAGTGACATGCACTTCTTTTTAGAGCGCGTTTTTTAACGCGGCCGTTTTTAAACCCAGTCTTTTCAAAATGGCCACGTAAAAAAAACAGCCCGTCGGAACAGAACGCCGTTTTTCCCATTGAAATCAATGGGCAGATGTTTGGCGGCGTTCTGCTTCAGATTTTTCATCCGTTTACGCCCCCAAAACGTCCGAAAATAAGCAATGTGAACATACACTAAGAGTCTTTTCTAGGATATTATACCTACATATCTTTACATGTATTCTTCTAATACCCATCTACATGTCTCGCCATATCCACTCTATTTACCTATGTTCCACACCTTGATTTGATAAACACCTGTATTTGGTGGGCTATATCTGCTCCACCTGTATTTTGTTTGTTTCAACAAGTTCCATATATATTGTCTTATCCCTTTATATATTTGTGTGTTGATGGGTGGCTGCTCTATGGTTCGTTCTACAAATGTATTTTCTGTTTGGTTATATGCCTCATTACATGTTTTTGTGTTTTACATATATTTTACTACATATGTTCTAATAGATGGTCTGAGCTTTATTACACGTGCGGACTTCTATGGATTTCACTAGTATTTTGGGGATTTTGTTGTTAAAATTACCTAAAATTCTTTATTGAAAGCCTTATTTGAGCATTTTGTTCTTTTTTTTTTGTTTCTTTCAGTAACATAATGGCGTTTAGTACGCCGGGAGATTACAAGTCTCTCTCGCTCTCTTTTTCACATTCTAGACTTCACTCGCACGAGGCAGCAAATTGTGTTGTTTTATAGTCTAGATTTATTTCTGGTGATTTTTTCTGCTCATTGATAAGACACAGATTTATCCCACAAACACTAATTACGTCTTTCTTAATGTGTACTTTGTTTGCTTGTTTTACAGAATAAAGCAATTATTGCACGTGTGAGAAACTTGTCAGATACGGTAGTTGGCCTTGAATCATTTATCGGCTCAGAGAGGGAATCCAATCCATTATACAAAGACTATCATGGTGAGTTCAATTGTCTACGCACTTGGAGAATGGCTGAGCACATCAATGCCACCTTCATGGTCCTTTTTTTCGCAAGTGTTGGGGGTATCCTTGGGCAGAGGCAAATATCAGCCTTGAAATCTCAAGCATCACTTAAAGGATCCAAGAATGGGTTTTTTGAGCAGCGAGTAAAGCCTTGTTCAGTGTACTAAAAACTAAAGATATTCTTTTAGGAATGAAGGCATGGATAATTGAGGATCATTATTTGCTCTTGTTTGGACCACGATGTTTCTGTCAGTGAAGCAAAAAGTCATAGTAGCATGAAGTTCTATCCATTCCTATATGTACAACTCATTGTATCTTCTAGTCTTGGCTTGTAACCACCCATCCAGCGTAGCTCTCGACCCTAGATCTCAAGTTGGCCATAGACGCACATATAATTCAGCTGATTCTGTGTCTATAGTTACTATATTATAGTTAAAAACATTCAATGAAAGTCTGTCCGTTTAGTCCAAAAACTTCACCGTTTTTCTTGGTCTCTAATCGTTATGGCTACTATGCTAAAATTTAACACCAATTAACTGGTATCTGGGACCCCTCCCTAACTCTAGAACGCGAGTCCCCCTGACCCCATCCCGCTTGTAAAGGCAGCCGCTGGCCACCGTATCCAGGCAGAGAACGAATGAAGAAATGACCGGAATTATGGAAACAGCTGAGTTAGCTGTTCTCCCCTGTTTCCGTAACTTCTATCCACTTTTATGGGAGTAATGGATAACATCATAGCACAGCCAGCTCAGCTGATGGGTCAAGAGAGGGGTCCGGTTCCCAGAAGTGGAACTTGCATCCATCAGACATTTATGACATATCCTGTGGATCTGCCTTAAATGTTTAAAATGGAAATATTTCTTTCTAGCTCTCTCCCTGTGGTACATGTACCTGAGGGGGGTACATACCACGTCTCTAGGGGTACTCGCAATGTTCTTATTCTATGTTTTAAATAGGCAGCATGTACGATCATAGCCCTGGGGGTACTTTGATGTAATTTGCTGGAGTAGGGGGTACAAGGTTTTAGACCAGTGTGTCTCAGCAACCCAGACTGTAAAAATATCCATGCCAATCTTCTGATTGGTATAAATCTTTGTGCCCACAGCCAGCCCTGAGCTAAAGCTAGCCAACATACTAGATAGCTGTCGACTGAATGATTGTTCGGCTGACTGCTATCTCCTCCAACCTCTCCATAAGCATTGATCCTGGGCTCAAGAATAAGCTGCTGCTAGCTCATCTCCAGCAGGAAGAAAGGATTGGGCATGTTGAAATCCCACATGCCGATCCTTCTTTCCTCCATCATCTGCCAATGAAGGACTGTAACCATAACCCCTTGGCTCAATCTATTCGCATGAATACAGCCCCATCTACTTCTGATGTCCATGTTCTGCTGACGTAGTCTCAGGATTTGATTTCCTTGCCATTGCCCAGCACTGGAATCCAAATTGCTATCCCTTGTCTGTGGGAAGTCCAGGTTGCATTATAAAGAAGCATGAAGAATCTGAATGCAAGAAACTGATGCAATAATATTGAAGATTAAGGCTATGTTCACACCCGCATCGATGCTTTTGTTGTTCTGCTCCGTCAGAGTAGCAGAACAAGGGAAAGCCGGAAGTTGCACCACGGACACCACCGGCTTCCATTGACTTTAGGTTCCGTCAGGGTGTCCGTCCTTTTTCCGGAAATAATAACGCAGCCTCCAACACGTATGTGAACAGAGCACTATCCATCCAAATAATGATAATTACAATAAAGTAAGGTGGTTTCAATGGGAATCCATGTCAAGGAAGATGGTAACAATAATTACTGCCTGGTATCATTAAACCTAATGAACCCTAAAAAAAATTCTATTATTATTGGGTTGTCAATGGATGAGGGATAGCTTTGCTTGTGCCTAGAAGACTGCAGGCAACATGAATGGATTTTTTTCTATAATTAATAGGTTTCTAGAATAAATCTTGTCCACATTTCCTGCTTGTTAATCTTTATAAATGTTCCTCCCTCCCCTTCAGTAAAGTGCATTAAAGCACCAAAAAGGGAACACGGAATTTCCTTGCATGTTGTCAAGTCAGATTAGCAAGGCACGTCTCAAGCAGATGTACATCTCAATAGGCAGGCTTTGGGGAATTCGTAGGCAGAGAAGGCTTGGTAGTCATCTGACCAGCCAGTCGAAGTTGTCATGAAATCAATAGTTTTAAACTGGGAAGCTCTGTAGTCAGAGATTGGGGAGAGCATTTAATATAGCTGCTCATACTCAATTATTTATAGATTTACTAAAAGAAAAATGACATCGAGTTCAAGACGAAGAGGGTAGAAGTGGATGGTGAGGTGTCAGCTCTGCTTCTCCTATGCGCTCTACAAATCTAGAATAGGAATGACTTCAGCTGACCAGAGACGTAACGATTAACAATCCGAAAACAATAAAACCCTCTTATTCCCTATAATGGAGTCGTCTTTTCAGATTGCCATTTATGCGCTACAATCCTAGTTCTAATTGTGATTTCCACACCAATATTTGTAATTTTTTTTTTTTCAAAACTGGTTTAAAGTGAATGTATCATCAGAAAAATTCTAACAAAATATTTAGATTTTTTTATGGGTTTTATTTTTATAGCTTTTATTAAACATTTTTTTTCTTTTTTCTTTTGTGAATGGTCCAGTTTTCACACTAGCCACTGGAGCAGACATAATATGTTGACATTGCTTTCTGCAGCTCACTTTTCAGCTTTGCTGGGTAGACTGGGAGAGGGTCAGCATAGTAATTTCATCATTAGAGGGCAGAGGATTTATTGTCAGTTGACTGCTGGTAGTCTAGATAAGACAAGGATATAGATAATTTTTTAACTTTTGGATAAATGTGAAGGAGGAAGTCCAAATAAATATGAATATATAGGCAAAGTATTGTCTCCATACTAGAGGTGGAGAATTTGATGATTTCTTTCTTTGCCTCCGAGTTCCATTCATTATGTGGTAGACTACTAGAGGGATCATGGATCCCTATACATAGAAACTATATTCATAAAATGTATACATGCAGGGAGGTCTTTAGCAGAATCAAATGCACCCCATCCAACTCTACTGTTTATTCCACTTTTTCCATATTTGATTTTAGCAGCAACCCCTCCCATCTTTTCATTTCATGTTGAATGGAAGGGAATTATGAGCCCCGGGTAGATTTCCCTCCCGTTTGCTAAATTGTGGAGGTGGAAAGCTCGATGAGGAAGGTGTTCGGGACACTAAATGTAGAAAATACGCACACAAAAATCCAGCAATTTCTCAATATTATTCCTTAAAATCCTCCTCTTCATTGATCATATCTTTTCTCATATTACAATCAAATCTGTGAGAAATATTTACAGAATTCCCAATGTGTCCAACAGATCATCTATTTTCCCCCTCCTTTTCACGAACCTCAGATCAGACCTGCCTCTGGCTATAAGGCATCCGGAATCTGCAGTAGCCCTCTCCCATTGGTGCATAGTGTAGGAATCAATGAGCTATTTCATTTTTTACTATTAGGTCCTGTGGATGTTATAAAGGTGGGGGGTTCCCAAGCGGGGGACACTTCTCTATGATCCAGAATTGAGACCAACTCTGTAAGAGTGACTCCCGCACTGGCAGACTAGCCTCATCCATGCATTACATAGATGACCAGTCATTCTGGCCGGGCTCCGCTTTCTCTGGTGATAACTGCGTACCTAACCTTTCAGGTGACATTTGTTTGTTTTTTTAAATTTGTGTGTACATGAGGAATAACACTATGTCTGGCCATTATATGACTTGTATCCTTCATTTTTTAGCAGTTTTCCCCTCTGTAGGCTCTATCTCTAATTCCCAATTGTTCCTTAACTAGTGAGTGGAATCTAACTGCTATTATCTCAACTATACAGAATACACATAGACAAGAGAATATCCTTTTCCCTTATCTCTTTAGAAGCAGCAGCAACATGGAGGAGATTATACAGTAGTAAGGAGCAGTGTAGCTGTGAATCCAGCACTGGAGTTACACTTACTAGAAGTCTGCCCCCTCCCCCTCCATAGATTTCTATTGGCAGCATGCAATCTGAGAGAACAGTTATGGGGGGGCTGACGAGTTCAGAAAAATAATTGTTTTCTCTAATTAGACACAGATGTAGCCATCTTTACCATGACTTTTAACGCATTAAATGCACAGTGTCAAGAAACTTGAATTTTTGAATGCCTTTTGTTGTGTGATATCACGCTGCAGCAAATTATCAGTCAAGATAAACTTGGCTACATCTGTATAGGGCAATGTTTCTTACAGTATATTAACTTGTTGTACTATTGATTTACACAAAGTTGGTTGAACGGTTAGTGACCTTTTAAGCACGGTGGGCACAGTTGTGAAATTTAAAGCATTTGCGAATTTTGCCCACCCGCTTTCCATCAAAACGGCATCTTTGTATGTAGTTTATAAACGGAAAGTTTATGCTAATTAGATTTTTAGATTGATTTAAGATTACTATATTCATTTTTATTTGTTATAATAAAAGCTATGTTGTCTCTTGTAACAAACTATTATAGACCAACATATCCTGAGCTGGATCTTCTTTAATATTCTCAACATTTTGTATTTCCCATGTAAAATGAATTAATATCGGTCCTCCTGTGACAGACATATGGCCGCTCTCCAGAATGTTTTTATTTGTTATTTCAGTGGTCTACAGAGCTTTCATTCCCCAAACAAAAATACAATATGTCTACCAGCGACTCCTTTATATTGTGGAAGCTGCAAAAATTTGACTTTTTGCCAATTTCCAAATCTGGCATTCCCAGTCTAGTTGATGTGTAAAAATAAATAAATGCAAATGCCTGATGGAGGGGGTGGGAGAGCTAAAACTCAAGATAGAGATGGGTATCAGGGATGTGATGTTCACCAGTATCCTCCGAAAACTTTCCTGGTGTATATTCACCTGAAAAAAAATGTATATTTGTAGAACTATACTTTAAAAAAAAAAAAAATGTTTACTTCAGTTTCGTCATGCTTTTAAAGAGCTTTCCCCCTTTAAATTAAAAAGTCACTACTAAATTTACCTGGAGTTGTCTGTCAAATTGTTAAAAAGAAATTTTAAAAAATTGTGTACGGTAGTTTTTGTCTTAGTTCTGTATAGTTTTTGGAAATCTGAGCGACAACCAATATGGCCGCTATATATATATCCTACAGTGGTTGTCACCAACTTTTCCCACACTTCGAAATGGCAAAACCTTCTACTGGGAAGGAGGTTGTCAGCAAAATATATCCGGTCTCTGTTACTCTTTAATAGCCAGAATATAGCATACCCTGCTGCACCATTTTATCCAGTAAATAAAAATTATTATAAATCAATGGGGTCCATTAGAATCTGTTACAAAATAGATTGTGACAGTCTATCTATCTCATATGTATCTATATAGCTATCTATATTTCATCTATCTCATGTCTATATCTATCTATCTCTATCTATCTATCTATCTATCTATCTATCTATCTATCTATCTATCTATCTATCTATCTATCTATCTATCTATCTATCTATCTATCTATCTATCTATCTATCTATCTATCTATCTATCTATTGTCATTCTATATGTCATTCTATCTCTCCTATCTATCTATCTATCTATCTATCTATCTATCTATCTATCTATCTATCTATCTATCTATCTATCTATCTATCTATCTATTATGTCATTCTATTATGTCATTCTATCTCTCCTATCTATCTATCTATCTATCTATCTATCTATCTATCTATCTATCTATCTATCTATCTATCATCTATCTATCTCATATCTCATTCTATCTATCTCATATCTATCTATCTATCTATCTATCTATCTATTATGTCATTCTATTATGTCATTCTATTATGTCATTCTATCTCTCCTATCTATCTATCTATCTATCTATCTATCTATCTATCTATCTATCTATCTATCTATCTATCTATCTATCTATCTATCTATCTCATATCTCATATCTCATATCTCATTCTATCTATCTATCTATCTATCTATCTATCTATCTATCTATCTATCTATCTATCTCATATCTATCTATCTCATATCTATCTATCTATCTATCTATCTATCTATCTATCTATCTATCTATCTATCTATCTATCTATGTATCTATCTATCTATCATGAAATATCCCTATTGTACAAGCCTTATAACAAATTACATAACTAGAACATAAATAAACTGACTAAATATTTGATAATTTTTCTACATCAGGTACTTCGTACAATGAGGTTACATTACTGTATTCCACAAATTAATTAGTGTTGAGAGTTGGACTTTTTAATTATAATTCCCTGATTAAAAGAAAAAGTTTTCAAAAGGGTTAACTTGTGTCCATCGTGAATGTTGAAAGAAATGAATGGCAAACGGTTGTAATTCAGGGCGGTGCTCGCAGTTTGCATAAATTACTGCCATTATTATGGTTACAAATACTGTAGCCCCATGGTAACCTTGGTGAGAATCAGATTCCCTTTTAGACTTCTGGCCGCAGGCTCAAAATTGGATCCGTTTTTCTTGATTCGGTTAAAAAAAACTAAACTAACAACAAAAAACTGTTTGGATATTCTTCCCACATTTAGAGAAAACTACAAACACAGGTCACAAGCAGCATACAGTATATCGAAAAATATATTATTCAGTGTTTATGTGACTCCTTGACCTAAATGTACAGATTTGTAGCTTTTTGGTGGTTTTGTTTAATTGCTTCAAATTGTAACCCTCACTCCATGAACAATTTACATCTACCGGTGGTCCGTCAAAACGGCGACAGTGAATGGCTGTGGCCGTTTCGTAGTTATCAGCCGTGGAAAATTACCCCTGGGTTGTTTAAGAAATTATTTTCGGCAGCACAAAAAAGCCATCCAGCGTCCTTGTCAGAAGGGATCAGCATAAATTTCTGCTGACAGAATGCCAGCCTGGCAGTCTACCTATGGCATTCGAAACCCTGTATACAAGAATGGAACATTAAACACACACTTTATTGCCTAAAAAAAATCAGACCAGGAAAGATGAAGGGGGTTACAGTCTCTCTTCTTTCCGACCATTTACGTTCCTAAAAATAATTATTTCTCACACCAGATAAAGCTGAACAGCAAGGTGTAAAATTAAATAGCCTTCATTAGAACTTCACTGGTTATCAGTAACCCATAAAACCATGTTGTGTTGGCTGCTTACTGGTGCAGTTAATAAAATAAAGATCACTCCACAGAGCCGTGGGCAGCTTGGAAGGCGATAGCCGTATTTGCTTACTGTAAATACAAGCAGAAAATCGCACACAAATCTGCCGTAGCTTTGACAAGTCTTAAGATCCCTCTTTACATCTGTACATCTGTACCAAAGTGCAATTAGTGTGCCTTGCACAAGGATTCCTCCATCTTATTCTGCTTCATTACTTGAGCATAATCACCCAGCTTGCTTGAGTGGTCTCAGTAGCAAGCTTCAGTCTAAATAGGGAAAGCAAGCGAATGTGTTCAAATATACCAAGATTGCCTTTTAAGACTCAAATTTATTCATTCGAAGACAGGATTTTTTTTTTTTCTCTACATTTTGTCCCTGATTTTTTTTGTATTATTTTTTTTTTCTCCCAAGGTTTATTTCTCGTTCACAAGATTCCTCGACTTAACAGTTTGATTTCTGATGGGTCAGACACCAAAGACCTGGCTTTTAAATTAAAAAGAAAGATGTTCAGCATTGAGGTAAGAATGTAAAAAGTTGGGTGGTTGTTTTTTGTTTTGTAAATAAAAAAAATCGGTGTATACAGTTAAGTAAATATTTAAAGTAAATATATAATAATAGTGAATAAATAAATAAAAAGAATGCAAATATTTACGTGGTTAACATAGGCAATGGGATCCGCTTGAGCGCACAAACTCCTAATTACGTTCGATGTCTTTACTGTTTGTCATATCCAGTCTCGGCAAATATAATGGCACGTCATACCTCAAATTAGGGAAAACACAATAATGTCTTAAAACATGCAGGGGAAACTAGGCCAGAGACTTAATTCAATAAAATTCTATGTCTAATGATTAATTACTTGCTCTAATTTGGTGAGATGGGACGAACTAGGGAGCCTTATATATTTATGTTGCTGGCAATTATCTTTTAATGTGCGCGGACGCGAAGGAAAAAAACTATTCTAGTCTTTTCAAGGATTTTTATTTTTGAGAGCCATTTTTTTGCCATTTATGGCGACATAAAAAAAGCCTAAAATCCAAATTATTTCCAAGGTATGAGCTTTTGTATTTCAGGTTTATATGTGCAGTGTGGCTTATTCTGCAAACAAAGCCATTACATGACCCCAACCCATCCCACAATCCAGTGTGTCCCTAATCTCCTTTGGAATGAAAAGGTTTTAAGCAAGCCACTTGTCCTCAGCAGCCTTAAACCATAAAAAAAGAGAATTGTCACCAATAAATTAGCATATTTTAGGCCACCACCAGATGATAGGCAATGAAGGCTGGCATGGCTTTGGTCTCTGGGACTTCACCCTTAAGTGACTATTTTGGCCCTTTCTTGACCCTGCTCCGTCTATAGTTGGCCAATTCCAAGGGACACCTTGAGGGTCCTATTTCACTTTCTTCTTTTTCACACTTGCAAGTGGGACCGTGCTATAAATCATCCAGGAAAGTGCTAGCCATTGACAAATTAAGGTGCCCTCCTCCTAAGTAATGCTTATCAGTGCGTTTAATTATCTGATCTTATTGGGAGTAGTTAATAGTTAATCGGGCAGCCTGTTCTTCATGCAGGTCATCTCAGTATGGGTGCTAGAGGGTCCTATACACGAGGCACTCCCTTAGAACCCAATTGAAACAAAATCTCACATTTCTTTGTGACCGCTGTTTCCTCAGTGACCTAGAGAAAGTGAATTTATTTATCTTGTTTATGTTTTGATTTTCCACTTTGATTTGTTAATGTTCTGGTAACATTTACATAGGAAAATACAATAAAGTAGACCGGCTTTGTAGTTTATGTACACAAGAACAGTGCAGCAATGTTCAACAAGGTTTAGGGCCCATTCACACGAACGTGAATCTCGTCCGTGTGCCGTGCGTTAAAACACCGCACAGCACACGGCCCCCATATCAATGGGGCCGTTCACACATGCGTGAGTTTTCACGCAGAGAGAGTCTGTTGCGTGAAACTCACTGCATGTCCCATATTGGTGAGTTTTCACGCACCTACGTGTCCATTGAAGTCAATGGGTGAGTGAACACCATGCACAGCACAGGGATGCACATCCGTGTGCTTGCGTGATTTGTGCATTAATTCCATTGAAAAAAAAAAAAGTGCTTTGCTTTGCGAGTGCGTGAAAAATCCATGCCACTCGCAAAGCACACTGATGCAATAACGCAACGCACACGGACAGTTTTAAGCACGTTTTTTACACGTGTAAATCTGTCACGCTCGTCTGAATGTAGCCTTAGAGGTTTGCTTAGGATTACTATGTAAGTAAACTACAATGTCCTAGGTGTATTGTATGATCACATCTGCTTCGGCATAGTGATCATACAGTACGTGGTTGTAAAGTTTGACGGTATGTTCACACGGGCTATTTTCAGCCGTTTTTTGGGGCGTAAACGCCCCAAAAAATGGGTAAAAATGCCGGGACTGAACGCCTCCAAACATCTGCCCATTGATTTCAAGGGAAAAACTGCATTCCGTTCCCAGGGGGCGTTTTTTACCCCGCCATTTTAAAAAAAACGGGCGCGTAAAAAAAAAAGCCTCATAAAAAGAAGTGCATGCCACCACTTGAGCCGTTTTTGGAGCTGTTTTTCATTGACTTCGTAGAAAATCAGCCCCAAAAACGGCCGTGAAAAACTCTGCAAAAAACGGCTAAAAATTAGTATACTGTTTTTTTCTCTGGAAAACAGCCTCTGATTTTCAGGCATTTTTGAAGCTGAAAATGAAGCTTCTTTTAGTTTGGAGCTTCTTTTGAGGCTTTTTTTCAGACTTCTTTTGAGGCGTTTTTCATAGTGTTCAATGTAAAATCAGCTTCAAAAAAATGCCTCAAGATGTGACATGCTACTTCTTTTTACGGAGCGTCTTTTTACGCTCCGTTTTTTAAAATAGGTGTAAAAAGACGCCCCGTATGAACTAAAATGCTGTGTTTCTCATTGATTTCAATGGGCAGATGTTTGTAGGCGTTCTGCTTCCGTTTTCTTCAGGCGTTTTTTTCGAGGCATAAACGCACCGAAATACGCCGGAAAACACTGCGTGTGAACATACCCTCAGGGTTTCACGTTTTAAAACTTTGTATAGACAGACACATTGTGAAGATAGATTGATATAGATAGATGGATTGTAGATACTATAACTATTGGGTCAAATGCCTCTCTAAAGTTACCTATGTACATTGTAGCTCTCAGGAGGTATTGGTTCTCATTGCTTAGAGCGAGCTGGTAGGAAGTCTTACAGGCAATGCTACCTGGGAAATAGTATGCAAATTAGAACTCCATAAGGAAGAAAACGGTCTCTCTAGTACCACCCTATAAGTTCATGTTTGACCCATTAAGGAACCTTGAAATGTGACTAGAGATAAGAGCAAACCAGGGACATCGCTCACACATTCGCATATTCATGATAGTCGACCAAATCTTCAGGTTTAACGAGGAATTGACCAATGATCTGATATGTTTCAGAGCTGCCCGACATTGGAACATGTTTGATCTTTTCTTCCTGTGGGATATAAGGGTGCTTTCAGAGGTTGTGAATGATGACTGTCGGACAAACAGGTGTTCACCCAACAGCTGTCTAATTCATATGATTGGCTTTAGGCTCTGTTCACACCAGTATGTGTCCAACATAAGACATACATTTTTATACCTAAAAAAAAATAAAGAAGTGCACAGACCTATTCTATAACATTGCCATTGGATTCTATTTGCAGACCTACGTCAAAAGTATGTTCTTTTGAAATGCGTTTGGCAGGTTTACATCTGGATTACATTTTGTTAGGTTACTGAACATATAAGCAAAAAAAGAGTAAACTTTTATTGTCCTTCTTTTTTTACTGGTAATTGGTGGCAGATGGATCCAAAGGCTTGGGGTATACATTTTCATAGTTTGCATGTGGATCTGTCTTAGGAAAAAATATAGTAAGAATTGAAACATTGGTAGCATTGAAAGTGATCTAGTTGTGCAACTAGATCAGCTAGATTCCCCCTATTGGTCATAGAGCCCACAACTTACATCTCAAATGACAAAATTACTTCTTTACTTTTTGGTCCTTTTTTTTCCCAGCTGTGGTTATACAGCATATCAATTCTTAAGATATCTAAACACAGTTCTATAGTTTGGCAAGAAGCTCTTGCTGTGTTGGGAACAACTTTGCAGAACTTCAGTAAATACAGCAAATGTTACACATTTCTAAAAAAAAATAAAAAAGTGCTGATCACCTCTTGAATACCAGTGCTTACATCTGCGTTTACTAACTAAGGATCTACAGAACCCTGGCGCTCCTTGGAAACGGGTCAGTGGTACCCCAAGAGACGGCAGCAGTAAGAACTGTGACATTTGTGAAGAGATGTTAAACTAATTTCGGTTCGTCCGCATCGTCCTCGCAAAGGTATTATTTATTTATGTCATACTCGTGCATACAGTAAGAGGGCAACATTTGGGCTTGAGGACGGCCCATTTGTGTGGGGCCAAAATGACCAATTGTATTCACAAGTCTGGCATGAATAAATCACACGTTGCGAGGAACGTCTGCTTTGTGAATCGATTCGATATCTGGGAGTGAGCCATCCCGGTTAAGATGACCTTGCATCATTGGTCTAATGAAGGTGTTGCCGGTTCTTGTCTCTCTTGATTGGCCAACTAATTTCAGCCCATTGCTCGACATTACTTTCCCTGGAGAAGGAGTTCCTTGTGATTGAAAATGTTTTTCAGGAGTCCCCCCTATAGAATAAGGTTGACATTCACTGGCTTACACCGTTCCTTTTTCGAATGGGTATTGTTCCATCCGGTATTATTGTTTTTTTATACATTCAGTTTAACCGATATTCATATTTTTGCCAGTATATTAATTTTTAAGAATATTTTTGTTCCCAACTAAGGCCTCTGAGATTTTGAGAATAGATGGAAGCCAAACGAAAATATTCTTGAGGGGGAGAATAACATCAAGAGTTTACTGAAAAAGAAAAATACACGCGTAGTACATCCAACAGAAAGATTTGAATTGGTCCAGCGTCACCATAGCCACCAAGTCAATACTGTGCCACAGGAATGTCTCTGCTGTGCCTTCATAAAGAGAGTCCCATTGAAAAATATTGGCTTTGATAGGGATCTTGTTTCAAGTGCCTTTTTGTCTGGTGTTTATTTTTTATTTTTAGTCAAGATTTCATGAATTTTCATATAGAACCCAATATTTATAAATATTATCGAGGCTTTGCATGTCTAAATTTATAAATCTAAATTTTTACAGACAGATTTTAATGTAATGTCTATGGGGACAGCCAAGCTGTCCTCAAAGTCTTCACTGTGGAAAATTGAGGTTTTCACAGGTTGGATTTTTAACTGTCCATTCCTTTGCCTCTCTCCAAGATAAGGGACACCATATGCATCTGACAGCCTCGGGTCTCCATCTTTCCACAGAAATATCATGCCTGTTTGGCCGAGCCAGACAGCCATGTTAATGAGTAGGTGGGTTTGGAAAGATATTGCTTGGACAAACAAATGTTTGGCCAAGATCTTGGTGGCCATAAACCTGAAAATGTGGCTACGTTCTGATATTATGACGAAATAGAATTTAGAATTTTTGTATTCAAATAACTTGAAGTAGATATCTACGTTCTTGAATGATCTAAATTATGCATTTTTTTTATGAGAAAATAATTTTGCCAACTGTTAAGATTTTACATTTCCCTAAATATTTTTGTAGCTCGTTGACATTAAAAATTATGAATAGAGACTGAGAATAATTTTTAAGCGCAACTAACAATTTTTTTGGGGGACGCTCTGGCTGATCTGACCAATAATGATCAAAGTGATATTTAAACTCTCAGCATGTTTATGGGCAAGGTGCTAACTACATACATTGTATAGATATGCCATAAATGTTTGCAGCTGGAGTACCCCATTAAGTGAAGCACAATGATTCCCATATGAATATTCAGTTTAAGGGGGGAAGATAGGAAAATGTGTATATATACTTTTTCTACACATGGTGGCTCAATAGAGAATAAAATCTTTAAAAAAGTAATAGTGAAGTTTGGCTGTCTAATCCTATTTCTTCCCCCTTTGGAATCTTAATTAGAAGGAGATAAAAACCATCATTTGACTAAATTATTGTCTTGAATCTTGTAGCAAAAGGTATAATCCGCAATTGGGCCAATTAGTAATTCCATAGTTAGCGCTGCTGAGGCAGGCAACTTGATTAGATGTGACACCAGTCTAGTTCCCACTGTAGTTATGCCAGGTATGGTGGTCAGACTTCAAAGGGCTTGAGGCATCAGCAGGGCAAGGTTTGTAGGCCAGCTTAGGTCCGGTCGTTAATCTCCCTGCTAAAACCACAGCAGCCCTCGCACAAAACAAGCTTACACGACACAATCATGCGGTATTAAAGTTTGGGTTGAGTCATGCCAATTTGCCTTTGATTTTCTGATGATTGACTAAAAGATGGCTACATGACCAGACACATGCTAAAACTTCCCTGATTAGGTAACTTCTCCAAGTATGTCAAATATGTTAGAGATTTCCCAGCTAAATGATATGATAACAGTCCTCCACTGGAACATTGCTGTAAGAGCCCATTCATAGGCTTGGGAAAATGTGCACAGAGCAAACATTCAAAGCCAAATTTACATTGGTCTTTTTACTTTTCAAAAAGTTTACTACAAAGCAAGTTATAGAAGTATTTGGATATTTTTTCTAAAATCTAGTTGACTAAGATGTCAACTAAACAAGTAGGATGTCACAGTGCAGTGGACTATGTGTTTTTGACTCTGCCTAGGGTTCCCGGCTTTGCTTATGTTTAACTGGTTGTAATAGGATATGGCAAATTATACTTAATAATTTTAGAAGAAGATCAAAATCTTTCCGGATCAACTGGCATGTATGTTCACTGAAATTATGTTTTGTGTGAAATCACTAGATCAGGGCTACTAAAACTTTTATTTACTGGGGCCGCACCAGCCAGAAAAGGCTCCTGGGCCTCAATACTAGTAGTCGAAGTCCATGCAAAAATTTAAAATATTTCTCAATTTATCTTTCTTTCTTCTCCTGAACCCTATATAACATTCAAATTAGGGGGGAAAATTTTCAATTTTGTTGCTAAACCAGAGGTTGCAGCAACCAGAAAATGCCCTGTGCAGCATATAATACTTCTGTGAAACTGCCTCACCAACAACTAGGGGGCGCCTCTCTTTTGATGCCAGTCCCAGAGTTTGAGAACCACTCAACAAATAGTTATAACAGGCCCATAGCAAAAAATGTAAATGGTTCTCCTCTTCTGCTTCTCTTCTCTTGCCACCACTCTGGGAGAGGAGGGCAAGGTAAGATCCTCCTACCTTGTTTGCTAACTTCAATGTGAATGGAGGGTTCGGATCAACCTGAGCTCGGCTCCCCCACTCTAACGTACACCCCGGCTCCTTGTACAGCCTCATGGACTGTAATCTATAAATGTGCTCCCTTTAGTATTTACTAAATTGACAAAAAGTTGGGATGTAATAATGATGTACATTATGAATGTATTGAAAGTTTTGGTGCATCTTTGGAGCTGCCTTGCTATAAATAGTTGGAAATTGCCTATTTTATTTAAATCCCTAAGGTCAGATTTGGGGGGCATGGCTGCAGTCACTCCACTGTGGAGGGCATCCGTGGGCGAGGATTGCTTACATAGAACATCCTGTGTCCACTTTTCTTATCTATTGACACTCGCTATGACTCTATTGTACATATAAGATCACCTACAGCCAAGGTCGTAATCTCCTTTCATAGACCGAATTGCTATAAAAAAGATATTACAAAGTTGTTTTTTTTCTTTTTATTACTAAATCATGTTAATATAATATTTATAATAGGTGAATGTAAGTCTGTGTGTAAAAGGTTATAGATAGATAATGCAATGCATATGTATGCAAAAAGACATAATATTTTTTTATATTGAAGTAACAAAAATATATATAATGGTATTTTTTTTTTGTTACTGTATTAATTCTTGTTATTGCTTGTAAGTAATAATTTTTTATATCTTTTTTCTAATGTTTCCATTTGATGGTCTAGTGACAGGGACATGTCTGAATGATAGAGGAAGCCCCAGGCAACTCTGCTGTTTTTCCAAATGGGCTGATACCGCCATCTTGTTGACTTTCCCTTGGGCCAAGTATGCCTGTTTATTTTCCATTTTTTTTTCCTGAGCTTTTATAGAGTTCGAGCCACATATAGGACCCTTTAATTAAGTGTCATTTAGCTATTAATTCTCATTCTGATATAATTTAAGAACAGTTAAATGCTATTACGTATATACGTGTGTCGATATATTATTATTTTTTTTATAATTCAGGTTTTTTTTTTTTTATATTTACAATATGCAATAACAAAATACATAAACAAATATGCCGGTACCGAAACGAAATCGGTTGGTAACAAAACAAAAAGAGAAAAACAAACCATAGTCTCGGTCCGGATACCACTTCAGAATAGCAAATACACATTTATCTAAAGTGCATTGTACATCGTAGGATAAGAAACGATAATTGCAATGCCTAATTTGGATTATGTCTATATTTGTAGAATTGGTAGTGGACTAATACTAGCCATAGATTACAAAAAAAAATAAAATGTCCCTGTTGTGAGTAAACATTTTTTGGCAAGATTATTCCAACACATTGCATAGGATATAAACTTGGCAAGAATTGTTGGTACTCCTGGATTACCAACATACAGTCCTCAGCATTGAAATTGCAACACCAAGATGGAAAAATTTGAGTATGAGCGCCACGCGCAGAAATACACGCAATTACGCGCCTTGGCATGCTATCAATTAGGTTACTAATGGTTGTCTGAGGAATGTTATTCCACGCTGAACGCAAATCATCAAGTTTGGCTGCTGGCAGCTCCCTTTGCAATTGGTGACCAATGAAGTCCCAGATGTGCTTGATGGGAGACAAGTCCAAAGACGCTGCAGGTCACGTTAGCCTGTTTAGTCCATGCAAGCTGCCCACAGTAGCATGAGCAACATGCGGCCTGGCTTTGTCCTGGTGAAAAACGACTTCTGGGACACTATGGAGAAATGGCTGTACTGCTGGTTTCGCGAGCAAATCAATGTAATGCCGAGCTGTTGGTGTACCTGAAATGAAGACTAGATTGGTCCAACGACCATACATTAGGCCACCACACACCATAATCCTGGGAGTAGGACAGGTGTGATGTTCCTTTGTGAAGGCCTCTTCATAGCGTTACACACCTGGTCTCCAGACCAATCTCAGGCTATCACTGCGTCCGAGACAAAAGTTTGGACTCAGATAGGTTTGGATAGTCCTCCATTCCAGTCCCCATTGTGGTCTTGCTGTGCACCATGATAGCCTTTGAGAACGGTTTTGTTTGGTCAATGAAACACCTGTAGCGGAATGTCTGACGCGTAGCCGAATGTCATGCAAATGCCTTCTGGTAGTTTGTGTTAACACTGGTTGCCACCCTAGGCTTGGGAAGAGACGTCCAATTTCACTTGCAGTACAGAATTGATCACTATTTGCCATTCTTCCAATCAGACGATCCGTCTGTGCAGCGGTTCCCCTCCACGCACCTCTTGCTGTCATTCCTGTTCGTTGTTGTTCTCCCAACCTCCGGGACACGCAACGTTGAACAGTGCTGACATCTCAGCCTAGGCGAGAAGCGATCTGCCTGGGTGATAAACCAAGGTCTCTCAGTTCAAGGATTCTGTCCCTCTCAGTTTGAGACAAGTGGCGATAACTGGCATGTCGACGAACAGGAGGCATCGCACAATCTTCCCACACCACTTGATCCGATTTTTGAGGTGTCATGTGGCTAAAAAACGGTCCTTTAAATCTGGCTTTTATGCCCCTCCCACATTCCACAGATTGGAGCTCGGTGCTTGAATATTTGATAATTTGCAGATCTTCGTGACACCCGCTACTTCCTCGATTTGCATAACCTTACAACTGGCTCTTCTTGGTGTTGCAATTTCAATGTTGAAGAGTGTAGAACAATTGTGTTTCCCACACTGGACTGATTGGATACTATTGACTGACTAGCACTTATTTGCTAATGCGTGAACAATCTTAAAGGTGTTTTCCTGGGACTGTAATATTGATGATAGAATTAGGATAGACCATCATACTTTTATAAATGCCAGAAGTGCTAAGGATCTATTAATACTGGCACTGGGTTCTGTTCTGTCGGGTTTCCATTGCTTTTGATTGTAAAATACCATAGACCCACCCATAATAAGTCAAAGGAATTCATCTGAATTTGTCTGAAAATAGATCTGTCAAACCGGTCATTGCTCTGTTAAGAATGGAAGCCATGATGCTATTTCAACAGAACCAGTATACCCTATGGGTATGGGACCAGTTATTTTTTTGTTGCATTCTGTTGCCCATTTGAGAGGAGACATGGCATTGATTTCACAGTGAATCGGATATCTACTCTCATTGGAAGTCCCTAACTGAGCACATATCCTAATAACATAGCCGTTCCTTAGGAGCAGACGTTATTCATTTAAAGTGTAACCTCAATTTTAATTACTTTATTAAAGGATAAAACATCATTTTAACCAAACAATTATATTCACTCTTGTTTTCCTTGTTATTGTGAATAATACAAATTGGTCCATGTATCGTTTTGGTCCTTCATCCAAAAAAATCTGCATTTCTATTTGAAGACAGTCAACAAACTTAGCTCCTTGACATCAAGAGCTGACTTGTGTAGTATGTATGCAACAAGGTCTTCACGGTAGGGTGCCGTAGATCAGTCATGATTCTCCCTGCACAGTCATCTTCTGCCAGGGTCAATAAGGGCTTAAAAGGGGTTTCAGCAAATAATGTAATTTTTTTTTTGTATAATTAAAAGTTATACAATTTTCCAATATACTTCCTGTATTAATTCTTCACGGTTTTCAAGATCTCTGCTTGTAGGAACATTCATTATTTACTTCCAGTGAATACAATTCTGTCCATGGTCATGTGATGGACACACAGGTGCACGGCTCGTTACAGTTTAATTATGTGTACCAGAGCTCTGTCTTCTAACGAGCCGTGCACCTGTGTGTCGATCACATGACCATGAACAGAATTGTATCCACTGGAAGAAAACAATGAATGGTCCTACTGGATAACAAAAGGCCGAAATCTTGAAAACCGTGAGGAATTAATACAAAAAAATTTATTGAAAAATTCTGTAACTTAATTTGATGAAACCGGACAATGCCTTCAAACTAAAAGAGGAGAGCTGACTTGGGAGGCTGCTTGAAAAGGAAGGAGACTGTATGATATTGTGAAGTAATTAGGATTGAGGGAAGAGATGACCATGTGAACACTTGGTGTCCATTTTGAACAATCATAGTAGTCCCATTATTTATATAGCATCACCATATTCTGCGGAGCGTTCTACACAGATTTCACGAGCGTCTACATGTTTGCATGTGATATTTTTACTCCTTTTGCTCTATCACTCCTAGAAGACAAGGAGGATAAACTACCTTCTGATTTCCCGTTGCTGTATAAAATGTCAAATTATATTTTTAGAACTGCAATGCCCTTTTACATTAGAGTAGCAACAAGCCATATATTAAGCATGGGTCACATCTTCCCAGCGTAGGTATGGGTATAAACTTTAAAAAAAAATACAAAATATTGTATTTTTTCTCAGGGACTGGTGAAGAATTTTGAGAAATTGAAAAAAGAAACCTAAATGCTGGAATTTTAATCTGCTCGTGGACCATTTCTGCTTTGTGTGCATCATCCTGATGTCTAAAAATAACATTCCCTTAGCCTTGGTGTCAGAGTTGTTATAGTATGTCCCTTAATTCTCTGAAAAAAAAAAAAAGGTCATAAATTTTTGATTGAAGCTGCTGTTTCAGTAACTGGCTCCAACAGGATATTTTTTCTTATCTTCATCATCAGTGTACTAGGAAGGAATACAAAAACAACGTATTTCTCTACATATATATGTCAACGTGATCGTTTCCAACTCTGCGTTTTTTTTCTCCCAAGAAATAAGGGCCTGTCCTTCCAAGGACATAAACGGAAAAGGTGTACTCGGCCAAAAGGCTGTATCATGGGGACTTTGGTTAACATACAAGTGAAATGGACATCTGTCTTTTCTTGGGAAGCGGTATAGCAATGTTATAATGCAAATAAATTAAATATTTATGGATTAGTTTCTGTATTTTATGTTTATTTAAGGTCTCTTGGCCTTTAAGAACTGGCTGTTTGCACCAGTAGCAATTGTGGTAGAGGTATAGCCAAAAGGTCCTGGCACCACCTAACTACAGATCACTTCACATGCTGCTGTATGAACTATATGGTACCTATTTACACTATAAAAAATAATGTATTCCATAGGCACTGTTCACACCACCCTTTAGATGATTTTGATGTCAAGAATAGGCGCAGCTTGCGGCACTATTCTTGCATTAAAAAAACATTAAGGGAAACCCTGACAGGAACCCTGGCGGACCGAACCCAAGTCAATGGTTTCCATTGAAGCCTTCATAGAACGTATCAATCACAGCACTATGGCTTCCGTTATAAATTGGAGCCATGACGCTAGTGTGAATATAGCCTTAGCGCGATAATGTGTTAACAAAATCAGGACCAAAGAAGGAACCAAAAAGTCCATCAAAACAACCCAAATATGATTCAATAAAATTTACTGGAATGTAATACATAATAAAAATAACACTAAAGGGAATAAAATAAAACTATGAAAATGGGCTGCATATATATATATGTGTGTATGTATATATATATATATATATATACTGTACATAGTTATATAGCCCGTGTTAATATTTTTACTTTATTCCATTTTGTTATTTTTATGTATTACCGTATATTCCAGTAAATTAGGTATTTTCATTTATATATAAAAACAACTTCAATTTTTTTATTTAGTCTGTGTTTATATTTTTTATGTTTATAGCGCCACATTGAGTCTAATTACAAACTACAGCCTATTGCCAGTACAACTATTACAAATATCATATATCAGTATCAACTAAAATCAGGTTATTTACATTTTTCTAAAGTGCTTGAATAATAAAACTTGCGTGAATATTTTCCTCCTAAGTCTTATTAGAGCTGCAATTTGTGCTACAGAGCTGCTCTTCCTACTGTAATTAAAAAATAGAAAAGTTCTTCCATGGGTCTGGGACCTAGTGGTTAAAAAAGTAACAAGACATATATTCCCTGTTGGGGTTTTAGCACTTAGGTTATTCAGCTCTCCATAACAGCTGATCATCAGGAGCTCAACTTCAGCAGAGCAACCAAGCAAAAGGGTGTTGTCCTGATGGGAAAACAGCTTTAAAGACACCCTCTGGTTCACCATAAAAATTTGACATAATATGGGAAATGTATTGTCAAATTACCTGGTGTCCTCCTTTTTTAGTATTTTTACCGTGGATCTGCGGAATCCTGGTCACCTCTGCATTCATCTAAAATGGCTTCTAGCTCCTCAGCCTACCCTATACCCACTGTGATTCAGTAGTCTGAGACCCTCCCCCTGTCTCTACAACTCTTGACAATATCAGCGCTGGTCCATCCTGTGTCTACAACTCCTGACGACATCAGAGCTGGTCCATCTTGTGTCTACAAGATGAGACGACATCAGCGCTGGTCCATCCTATGTCTACAACTCCTGACGACATCAGCGCTGGTCCATCCAGTGTCTACAACTCCTAACGACATCAGCGCTGGTCCATCCTGTGTCTACAACTCCTGATGACATCAGCACTGGTCCATCCTGTGTCTACAACTTCTGATGACATCAGCGCTGGTCCATCCTGTGTCTACAACTCCTGACGACATCACCGCTGGTCCATCCTGTGTCTACAACTCCTGATGACATCAGCACTGGTCCATCCTGTGTCTACAACTCCTGACGACATCAGCGCTGGTCCATCCTGCGTTTACAACTCCTGACGACAGCGCTGGTCCATCCTATGTCTACAACTCCTGACGACATCAGCGCTGGTCCATCCAGTGTCTACAACTCCTGACGACATCAGCGCTGGTCCATCCTTTGTCTACAACTCCTGATGACATCAGCACTGGTCCATCCTGTGTCTACAACTCCTGATGACATCAGCGCTGGTCCATCCTGTGTCTACAACTCCTGACGACATCACCGCTGGTCCATCCTGTGTCTACAACTCCTGATGACATCAGCACTGGTCCATCCTGTGTCTAAAACTCCTGACTACATCAGCGCTGGTCCATCCTGTGTCTACAACTCCTGACGACATCACCGCTGGTCCATCCTGTGTCTACAACTCCTGACGACATCAGCGCTGGTCCATCCTGTGTCTACAACTCCTGATGACATCAGCACTGGTTCATCCTTTGTCTACAACTCCTGACGACATCAGCGCTGGTCCATCCTGTGTCTACAACTCCTGATGACATCAGCGCTGGTCCATCCTGTGTCTACAACTCCTGACGACATCACCGCTGGTCCATCCTGTGTCTACAACTCCTGATGACATCAGCACTGGTCCATCCTGTGTCTAAAACTCCTGACTACATCAGCGCTGGTCCATCCTGTGTCTACAACTCCTGACGACATCACCGCTGGTCCATCCTGTGTCTACAACTCCTGACGACATCAGCGCTGGTCCATCCTGTGTCTACAACTCCTGATGACATCAGCACTGGTTCATCCTTTGTCTACAACTCCTGACGACATCAGCGCTGGTCCATCCTGTGTGTACAACTCCTGACGACATCCGCGCTGGTTCATCAGAGAATGCAGGCAGATCTGTGGTAGAAACACTTAAAAAGATGGCACTGTGTACATTAACTATACATTTCCCATATTATGGAATACTTTTATGGTGAACAGGAGGGATGCTTTATGGTTAACCAAACAAAAATGTACTAAATTTTTTCTTTTCCCCCAAAAAAATGTATGAAAAATTTATTTTAAAAAAACTGGATCCAATTCCAAGACCAAAGAATTTAATGAAACACTTTAAGTTACAACATAGAGCTTCTTCCAGATCTGACAAAGTGTTAAAATTAGAATTGTATGTATCTCTATAGCTAGGCTGACCTATTTGTCCCCGTATTTTTATTTTGAATATAAAATTTTGGTTACCTTGTATTTATGTTGCCCCTGAGTGTAACAGACTGGATTTTAAGACCCCCCCCTCTCCCCTCCTCCACAAATGGCTTTAGTAAATCCACAGTGACATGCCATCCGACTACTCTTTCCCGTCATTCATGTATCTGGTTGTGTTCAACATATTGTTCACTATGATTTTATAATAAACAGATTATTCCCCTGGACAGGAATTAAGAAATAAACCTGCCAGGAAGAGGTTTTGTTGTCAGATTTGCTTCCGCCTCATGTTTTGTAAGAAATTTCATGGTCTCTTTGTGAAGAGCGGATGATTTAATACGTGTTCCCTAGATAAACTTTCCCATTGTCAGTAATGAGGATGGATAATACTGAGTGACAAGTGTATTAGGATTGACAGAGAAAGAGCTGTTCGATTTGTCAGAGCATATCACTGCAGGCACTAACACTTAAGCGCGTTCGTTTTTGGTAATGTTTTACTCAGGCCGAGTCTGTATTATTATAATTTTTTTTGAGTCTTGTTTGCTTATATATAGGCAGGGAAATGCTTATGTGATCGTATAGGTAAGGCGTTATTCACACGAGCGTGTCCAATTTGCGTCCGCACAAAACTAACCTTTTTTCATCAGTATGCATGTCCAGGTGTCTTTTATTTATTCCCAATGTTATAAGTTTTTCTCATTCATGAGTAGGTCTAGATTTGTAAATTTTGTCACAAACTTGTCAATTATTTTACCCATCGAAAACACCCACAGGAAGTTCACATGATCGCTCAGACGCCATTTTCTATTGTTTTTAAAGCATGGAGAGCTTTTTTTCGGCATGACATAGCACAAGATTTGAGGAAAATGTCATTTCTGTGCTGCCCGTTTTGGTTTTTTTCACGCACCCGTAGACTTCAATGGGCAAGTATGGTCCTCAAAAAAACAGGACGCACACTCCGTTTAAAAAAATAAATAAATGGATGTGTGAATAGCCATATTGACTTGTACGGGTCAGTTTGCTGTCCGCTGTTAAAAGGGACAACACACGGACGCGAAATACGTTCATGGGAATAAAGCCTAAATTAAAGTTTCGGTTCCCCTTGGATTAATTTTGAACAATTGTATTGCAGAATTGCTTTAATAATAATCCCATAAAATTGTACAACTTTTCAGAATTATTTACAGGTCCTAATAATGGGAAAACCCTTAAAGCGGATCTGTCCTATATTGATGATGCCCTCTCTGAGGGAAGCGTAAAGAAGTGACAGACACACTGATTTCTGCGTGCTGTCACTTATTAGTTAATGTTAAGTAGTTTAGGAGTATTTAGAACTTATACGTGCGGCCAGCGCCGCAACTATGAGTCCAAGTATCTTCATATGTTATTCCTCCCCTCCCGCTTCTCTGTGCACATCGAGAAAAGTGTCAATCAGCAGCTGGAAGGGCGGGGGGAAACGGGAGGGGAGCAATAACATATGAATATGCATGGACTCATAGTTGCGGCGCTGGGCGCATGTGGGAAGTATAAGTTCTAAATACTCCTAAACTACTTAACATTAATAAGTGACAGCACCCTAAAATCAGCGTGTCTGTCACTTCTTTATACGGACCTCAGACAGGGGAGCATCAATATCTGACCTATCTGCTTTAAGCAATTTCTTACTATTTTAATTAAAGGGACTAAAACATACAGATCACGTGGCTGATGCAGCTATTGTGACGTTTTTGAGCTCCATCATGAATGGACTGTCTGCCTCTACCTGAGAGCCATCTTAATGGCAGTCTAAACTAGATCTGTGAATGACCAGTGTCCGAATGTGCATTTACTTGACCAGTCTGACTGGTTCCTATGTGATCCGGTTAACTGGAGCTTTGCAAACCCAAACATACATGTCCTTGATCATCGCTCATGTAACTTAACTTGATCACATTGGGTTTAATTACCATAATTGTCAAATGACTTATGAAAAAAACAAAACAATTGGCCCGCTCACTATTTCTTGAGGCTGCAATGACCAGAAGTGTAGTTTGTTTTTAGTTTTACATCTAGTAATAAATGACAACATATGACACCGTAACAATATCTTAGTGGTTTGTGGTTTAACATTAATGGGTTCGCTGTATGTCTAGGCAAACACTTACCATTAACCTCATATTATGCTCTAGGGGGAAAGAAATTGTACTCAATAAACATGTTTCATTTGGGTTCATGCCATATTTTGTACGGTCTCCCTTGCTGTGGTCGTCAGTCTACTGAATGACCGATCGCACTTAGAGAGAATGTATAATCCTTAGGACTGAATATATTCTTAAATCGTAAGTTGCTGAAATTCTAACTATTCTTCATGTATACGATTTTTTACAATTTTGAAAACCCTCCGACACTAGATTATCAAACATTACAGATCAGCATAGAGAAAAAAAATACTTTGTAAATATTACTGCTAGTAGATACAGTATGCGTGTTGGGCATAAGTATACATATGTGAATCAGCTATAACCCCCTTAATAAGTAATTAAAAATGTTTTTGGGTGAGTATAACAAGATATCAAAATTGTACTTTACTCCCTTTCCTCTCGTTTTCAATTCTGATACGTCCTTGAAGAATATTGAAAAGCACCAGCAAAGGTTCTAGTCATTTTTGTATCATACATAAAGCATTAGACCTACCGGCTTAGAGTCTGTAATTAAAAGAGTTTTAAGACGTTAAGAAACTTATCTAAATATTTTTGATATTATTGTTTCAAGATGGAAAAAGGGGAGTATATGGATATAAGGGGACTTTCAGACAAGAGTTGTCTTATTTAGGTTGGGTTTTAATATGGGAGTCTTCATCAGCTTCGCCATATTCATTTTTGGTGTTCCTTTGTAGGGGGGTTTTATTGTTTTGTTTTTTTTTACATGATTTGTTATTTTTTTTTTCATTTAAGTCAATTGGAGATGGGTTGAAAATGTGTTGCAAACTGGTGAAAACGTATTCAGATGTACACCCCTTTTATTATCCTGGTCACATTTCCAAAACCAACCCTAGTTACAGATGTAGCCATCCTTATCTTGACTTTTAATGCATTAAATACTCAGTGGCGAGAAACTTTAAATAGACTTTTCAATGACTTTGGTTGTGTGATATCACGCTGCAGCAAGTTATCAGAGTCAAGATAAACTTGGCTACATCTGTATAACCATAAGACCTTCCTGTGTTACCCACCAGAATGCCTAGAGCTAGTGATGTAAATTATGCCCTTGAGTTGTTCCAGGTTGAAGTGTTTATAACACCAGGACCACATAGAACCTACATTGTGGTGAAATCTTGTACCTATTTCCCACTTTTGTGTCCATTAAGCCACTTAGATTTACCTTCTTCTGTGTTAGCGTTTGTCTTCGCAGTCACACATCAGTAATGGAAAAGACAAGTCGATCAAAAAAGACCACAGGTGCCTTGCGTTCTGGGACCGTGAATCAGGAATCTAAAACTTTTTGACTGAATCCTGGGCATTTATTTGCATTGGGGTTGGATAGCAAGAAGCCTGGCTCTATTTAATTTTAGTTGTCACACTTAAAGGGATTCTTTTACCAGGACAAGTTCCTCTTAACATAGGGCATCTTACAGATGACCTAGGAAAAACAAGCCACCTCTGACAAAGAAAGCAATGCTCTTGCCCTGTATGGTAATTCAGTGTTTAAACTGAGTGTAATCAAATGGCGCTCTACGGAGCTCTAGTTTGTATGGTGCCATGAATGTGGTCACGTGATCCTATTCGGCCAATCAGGGCGTGTATTTTAGTGCCGCCCTAAACAGGAGCCGGAGGGGTGGCACTCAGTGGATGCAGGAGTATCCTGCTGACAGATTTTCTTTAATATCTTAAACAGTATATCTTTGAGTAGTGGGATTCTTGACTACTTGATCTGAACTTTAAATGTTTGTATATGTCATATGAAATCGTATTTGTTTCTCATTGTCTCACTTCGAGTTATGTTTCTCCGATACATTATATTTTATAAGCGGGCTTAGACAATCTGGCGTTCTGCAGCCTGGGACTACATATCCCAGCATGCCTATAAAACTCTGGCAGCTAATATGCTGAAGCATTAGCAATGTTAGTACAACAGCTGGAAAGCTGCAGGCTTTCTCCCAATCTAGGGCATTGCAGCATCTTTCAGAATGGGTAGATGAAAGCTTGAGTCGTGAGCAAGGATTTTTATGTCCGTTCAAGATCATGCTTAACTTCATATTTGGGTGATGTGGGCTTAGGTTTTATTCCTTACTAAACAGGACTTCCAACGAAGCTAATAAGGGGCATGGAGAATCTAAGTTATAAGGAAAGATTAAAAGAATTAAACCTATTTAGCCTTGAAAAAAGATGACTAAGGAGGGACATGATTAACTTATATAAATATATGAATGGCACATACAAAAAATATGGTGAAATCCTGTTCCATGTAAAACTCCCTCAAAAAAAAAGGGGGCACTCCCTCCGTCTGGAGAAGAAAAGGTTCAACCTGCAGAGGCGACAAGTCTTCTTTACTGTGAGAACTGTGAATCTATGGAATAGCCTACCGCAGGAGCCGTCACAGCAGGGACAGTAGATGGCTTTAAAAAAGGCTTAGATCATTTCCTAGAACAAAAAAATATAAGCTCCTATGTGTAGAAATTTTTTACTTCCCTTTTCCCATCCCTTGGTTGAACTTGATGGACATGTGTCTTTTTTCAACCGTACGAACTATGTAACTATGTAATAAATATATATATATATATATATATATATATGTATTTATTTTTTTCAACTGTGTTTGGATGATGACTACTTTGTCCCTCATTTGCTGTACCTGCACTTATACCCCCTCAATACCTGTGCATATAGGTTTTACCATAAAAAAAACTTTTATGCCATATGAACTAGTGCAAAAGGCGCAGGTCCGAATGTTGGAGTTTGGTGGTCACTGAGCTGTTCTTGTATTTCTTGTATGTCCCTTTCACTCTAGTGGAGAAGGGCTACACATTCATGGTCATGGCAATTCCTCCCCTCTTTGTTTGCATCATCCCTGCCATTGCAGTGAGGCGTCGGCTGTAAAATAAAGCCAACATTTTCTAAGTATGGAGCAGGCTCAGCCTTACTTCCCCTTCCCGGCTATGACATAACCCTACGAAAAATGTGGGGAAGGGGTAAATTTATTGTAATTTTTCTTATTTTTTTTTTACATTTGTATTTGTTTTGTATTTTTTATTGATAACTTGATTGGGAAATGTTAAAAATATGTTAAGTGGATACTAAGTTATGCCTACTATGTTTATTTTATTGCTGATCTGTAGAGCTTTGTTCAGATATTGCAGAGGTGCTTTTTCAGGACAACTAACACCAATCAATTGGTTCTGGTTTACTGAACTGTATGTATTGATTGGATTTCTAATAGCACTTTTCTGCAGTACAGTACAGTGCTACATGTATAGTATAGTAATTCACCAGGTTCCACAGGTATTCTGTGTAATACAGGACCGGTCCTCCAGAGCAAGAAACGCTTTATGTGATTTGGTCTTTACTATGACCAAGAGATGAGGGTCCTGAACAGGGGACCACAGTCTATAATTTCCTAATAGGGCATTTTATTGGGCTCTATAAATTAGACAACCCCTTTAAATTGTTATCAGATCCTTTTTTGGTCAATGTGTTAGAAGCCTAAGTTTGGTTTCCTAACAAAAAAAAAGTCATTATTAAACCATCTGTTGCTATACATTTTTAGTTTGTATTCATATTTTAATCCTAAATTCTCCAATTTCAAACTTTCTACAGATAAAATATCCATTTACAAGCTTCGCCTGTTATTCCCAATGACATCAGAATTTACTAAAATACTTTTATCCAATCAGAAGAGGCGTTATTAATAACTTTTTTGCTAACTCTGTCATCCATGTTTGCCTTAGGCTGCCATTTCTTAATTTATACATAAACCTCCTGTGTGGCATCATGAAAAAATGCAAGTATATCATATCCACAGGCACCTATCCAGCTGTTCCAGAGAGATTTTCCATATTTTTAAGATTTCCTTTACTCTCTTGCTTTACACACAGTGGGGATTCAGCTTACACAGTGATTTTTCATTTGCCATGGGCTTACTCCTTTTCTTGTCAAAGTTTTTTTTAATTATCTGTTTGTTTTTACTATTCTGTATGTTTATTATCAGTTTTAGTTTCTCTGCATCTTTCAAGCTATATTGGTTTTGCCTTCAATATAAGGAATAGCTAGTCCCTGGAAGTGAGTAAATCATACGATAGGCCACATTTGAGTTTTTTGTCAAGTTGAGAACCTTAATAGGCAATTTGTCCTTACACTGACTGACTGGCGGATTTGCTAATTTTAGGCTTCGTTCACATCTCCGTGAGGGTCCCGTTCCGACGTTTAGTCTGAGCTTTCCGTCAGAACGGGACCCTGACTGAGACAAACCTAAATCACAGGTTTCCAATTGCATCACCATTGATTTCAATGGTGACGGATCCGGTGCAAATGGTTTCCGTTTGTCGCAGTTGTGCAAGCGTTCCGTAGTTTTGACGGAATCAATAGCGTAGTCGACTAACGGTACATTATATGTACCCCACAATGGTGCCTTAATAAAATATAACTGGTCCTACAAAAAACAATTACTTATATGACTACATTGATGGAATAATGAAAAGTTATGGCCTTCTGTGATGGAAAAACGAAAGTTATATTTTGAAACCGACTCCACCAAAAACTGAATCAGGCTCCAAAGCTTTGACTTCACAGCCCTGGCATCTACAGCGCCATACTCAGGCCTGGTTTCATTATCTGTATTTTGTAGCTGATCACACAGAAAATTAGATTTTTAAAGACGAATATTCCAGACCGTTTCATATGGCAGCAACAGAAAGACAGAATTCTAGAACAGAAAGATGCTCAGGGCTAATTTTATTGCAAAAGAGAAAATAATCTCAGGCTTTTATCTCAAAATAACTGAACTGAGCCTATAGGCAGAACTGGAGAGAAAAGCCTTCTAATACAATAGAATCTAGGACATGAGACATGGCAGATTGGAAAAACAGAAGTGAAATGATTAATGTGCTGTAAGAGGCAGACTAGTATGAGGCTCTAGCGAGAAGCCTATATATAGTGATAGGTCTTTCTAGAGTGGTCCGGAACCCAAGAGATACCCATTTTATTGAATATTTTTATCTGCATAGACTGACCCTTTTTAGTTCTAGTCCTAGTGCACCTGGAAACTTGAAGGCATTATGTAAGTAGAGGTATATTGAAGAATGGTTTAGTTCTTTTTTTTTTCTCCGATGAGTTAGTAGAGTGTAGCCAAGAGTGGAGTTTGACTTTCAAGTAACCTTAAAATGCAGCTACTTTACAGAGGGAAGGCACCCACCCCACTTCAAAAGTTATACTTACCAGGTGATTTTCCCTATGCGGCTCACTCATCGCAGTTGCCTATTCCAGTCCCGAGCATAGCTTGCTGTGAACCCGTATCGGAAAAATCTCTGTGCACACGACCAAACTTTCCTTCTTAATATGGAAATCTGGACTGCCCAAAGCACAAGCACCGAACCACAACTCATAGGAATTCACACTACACCCACCTACTCACTAATATTGTCACGTAAGCAGAACCTTTTCTTATCTCAAACCTCTGTACAAATCAGGGGAACTAACAGAACACGTTGAGCCTCGAAGTAACCTTGTATTGTCTGTCTCGCTGAACTACCTACTCAACCAATTAGAAAAAAAAAAAAAAGATATAGTAGTGTTCAGCTGATCTCCATATCTAATGTGCATTTGTCTCATGAAAGTTATATTTGAAATTATTTTAATTATTATTAAGACATGTTTGACTTTAAAATGATCTCAGTCCTGTTCATTGTAACAAGTGGCTCAAATATGTCACAAGTTTGTAGAAAATCTAAATACTGTCTTTTGTTACATATCACAATGACTGCCTCTCCTATGCAGTACCAGCCTTAGGGGCAGGCATGCAACGTGTTGTCGCACAGGGCGTATAACCGCCTCCAGTTAAGGGGGTGCCACCAATGGCCTGGCACCCTAAAGCTTGCAGCCACCACAAATCTTAATATTGTATATCTGTATTATATACGCATATTGTATAAAATAGTTATGAGATTCCTGTATGTATGGAGTTTTTTGTTTTTTTTTGTCACTTTAGGAAGACATTATGCACTTTGTGGCCTTGATACTTATTTGAGCACCATACTGGTACTTCGGCATTGTATGATATGTTTTTTGTACTCTGTACGATCGTAAACCATATGAAATATGGAGTGACACCTACAGAAGTGAAGTTTGGAGGGCCCTTTTCCCATGTTTAAACACATGAAAACGTCAACTCACATGTAGGACATTAAAGAGGTTATATAGAATAATGTAAATTAAGTTATAGAGGCAAGCAAATCTTCCATACCTCCCAAACGTTCAATTTTTCCCAGGAATTTTCCGTGGATTGGTCGCAAAGTAGGTGGGACATAAACACATTTGCGTAAAAGTGGGTGTTCCCGTGAGGTTTTGTGGGCGTGAACGGACAAAACGTAGTGTCCCGCAAATGTTGGGAGGTGTGCATTTTTTTATATATTTGTTGAGAAGATTTATCCACAATCCATGTTCTTGGAGGCTGCAGCTTCAGGAGGCATTGTTATACTCCATACATGATCACCTGTCTGCTTCATATGGTTGTCCATAGAGAGCCCTTCCATCCATACACACAGAACTATGTATACAAACAGTGTATACTCTAAAATGACAGCCCCCAATTTAGGTAAGTTACGTAATACAACAGGACCCCTTTTATATAATCAACCACCTGTGGCTTGTAATTGACTTTTTCCATTATTTTACAATGTAGAGTCTGATTGAGGTCTCGTGAAGTTGGTATTTGATGAAAGAGGGGTCACGTGTATGGAATTTTTTACTATAAGTAATAACTCATAATTTAACCAGACAAGTAAAGAATGAATTTGAACTGGGGGTCATCTACTTCAATGCATCTGGTGAATTGTGCGTGTGCTGCCCAGGACACATGTACAACAGTAAGCTCAATAATGTTGGAAGACTCATTATCTTTCGAACATTTTACCAGTCATTGTATCATTCAAGGTGCCGGCTAGTCTATTCATTTGTTACAAGACCTTTGAAATATTATGAACACAGGAAAAATTACATGAAATGACTTGTCTATGTCAATCACAAATTCTTTTAAAATTCCATTTATGTACTTTTGTTTACTTAAGAGATATTGTAATCTTGTTCTATCAACATTAGTATAAAAGTATTAACTTTGACCTTTATGTTTGTAATAAAATAATTTGCGTTTATTGAGGATTACTCTCTGTATTCTCTAATATGTTGAACAATGCGGAGGCACAAAAGCCAGGATTATGAGCATTATAGTTACTACTTTATCAGTCATCTTGAGTCGGGGCTTACGTAGTGTCTTTTATCACCTCTCCTGCATGTGATAGGGTAGAAATCTCTCTTGAATTAGTATCCCATAGACAACTCCAAGCACCACATCCATTAGTATTAACTTGTACAGTGCTAGACAACATGAGTGGAGTTCTCCGATAAAGCTGCAGCTCATCGAACCATCATGGGCTGGGCAACTCAGTGTGATGAAATATGGTGCCATTGGTTTCCATAACATTTTGAGCAAGTAGCCAATTTCAAGTTGCGGGAGCCAAGAAATGCCTTTGTCTTGCTGGTACCCAAAATGGACCTAGGTGAGTCATTATGGTCCCATAGTCAGAAGTTTATGGGATTGTCCTTGGAATCCTGGTGTGGAGAACACTTAAGGTTTTTGGGGGTTTGTCAAGTATAGGAGCACGCCACCTGGCCACTTCGGCTGACACATTCTTCTGCTTTCCACCGTTGTCACTTCCCCAGTCACTATAATTAGGTGGGTCCATCCTATTAAATTGCTAATATCTGCCAAGGTATGCGTTTCTCAGCCTATGCCTGAACATCTCTGACTAACCCGGCCTCTGACATCACATACCTGGGCAACAAGGTAGTTTTGGTTCCTGTGAATTTCTGAAGGTGTTCTTTTCTATTTACTTGGTTCTGACATGGCTTGTTCCTAACTACACTCTCTGAATGCTGAATTCCCTGACCCTTGCCTGTTTACCTGTATTTTAAGTACTTCTTTAGTTTTTGCTATCGGGGAAAATACCAGGGAAGTGAACTGAGGAAAGTCCATACCCATGTGAAGGGGTTTTAAGGTGAGGAACCAATAATGCCTTATACTATGATCCCTGGTTTAGACCCCAGCCAAATCTGTTAGCAACTCAGTGGGGAGAATTTATTAAGACTGTCGTTTCAAATGCTAGTCTTAAACTAAACTACGTTGACTTGAAAGGGGCAAATATATTGTGAGGCTCATGCGTCTTTGAATGTCCGTGCGCCAGAAATGCAAATCTATCCCTGCTCTAAGCGGGCATAGATTTGTGCCAATACTCCTGTGAATATGTCATAAATGTCTCTTGTGGGAAAACCCCTTAAAAGTGACCAGAGGCCGTGATACATAGTACAGTAGTAATGACATTTTTCATGTGTTTCTCTTTTCGGATCCTAAAAAGATAAGCCGTGTAATGGAAAGACCTTTTATTTCTCTTTGTTGGATCCAGTCCCACTTTTGACAAAATTAGAACATGGCTTTACCAACACCAACGTTTGTGAAGACTTCTGTCCATTCTGATCCCCACTATGGCTCAAATTCTCATGGGGAATCTTTTTGTTTTCTATAAGATAAAGATAAATTACTTATCACCCCGTATGTGACCTGATTTTGGCCTGGTCATCAGAGTGGGCTTTGTATGGCCATAATAAGTCATTTTTTCAATATTTTTCTTTATTTAATAGATAATGAAATATTAAATTCTAGATGATCCATTTTCATAATTCTCATAAAAAATAATGCATATAATAAATACTATTCCCAAAAGCTGTGAAATCCCGACATTGCCTGTGTAATAATAAACTATCAAAATCTCTGGGGGAAAAAAGTTACCACTCGAAATACAAAAAAATAAAATAAAAAGAATGGATCTTGGCGATAGGGTACACATATTCCTTTAAAAAAAAAAAAGGTAATTTGAGGCAATAGAGCTAAAATTACAGTATAAATAGCACTGCTCATTGGTTTTTAAGATGCTTGGTGACAAATATCCATATCCTCTCATGGTTCCTCTCACTCCCTAAGTACAAAGTAAGTGCAGCCCTTAAAAGTATCTCCTGCTGTCTAATTGTAACTTTGGTATTACTGGTGGATTCAGCTGTGTACAGTCTCTATCTGTAATTTAGGTGTCACTTTACTTAATATCGAGGTAAGAAGGCAACGCGACATGCTAATTCAGAACAATAAAAGCTGATACTGTGTCCAGCTGCAACATATGTATGTATTTAAAGGTATAAAATCTATAGATGGCAGGAATTATATTATTGCCTTTCCAAGTCTGTGATCATCTCAGTCCTGTAGTTTTCCAACATATAATCTGGAGCAGAGCTGTTTATACTGCAAAGTTTGCTCCCGCTGCTGTTCTGTAGTCTTTATTGTCATCATCTTTAACTTGTGTCTGACCTTCACCCAGATGTACATATTTACCTGGTGCTTTGATAAAAGATACATGTGATATAAAAACTGGTAAACCGCATTTAACAGCGCCTTGTCACCTATTTTTGAGTTTTCCGACTTAGTACCCATAAACCCCCTCTGAGCATTTCAGGGGAAAACATTAATATATAATATAATAAGTGTTGACCACTAAACCATCATAGATATACAGGGATATTAGAGAGTAACTAGAGATGAGCAAACCGATTCGGCACAAATCGAATTCGGTCTGAATTTCCCAAAAGTGAAGTTTTGACGTTTGCGGCGCATGTATTGTCAATATGGCCTCCCCCGGCAAGCCAATTATAGAAAAGAGGGGAGAAGAGGAGATGTAAAAAAAACAAAAATAACATGGTCACCACCGCCCCTGGTTTCCCGATGTTACCCTGCCGGCAGGTGAGATGATATAGATGTCTCATGATTGCTGCGGCCAATCGCATGCTGCAGCAGTCGCATGGGACAGCCATGCCATTACATAGTTTTGTCTCATGTGACCGCTGCAACCCGTGATTCCCTGCAATGATCACATGGGACAACACCTAGTCATGACATAGCAATGCCCGTGTGACTGCTGCAGTCAATCACAGACTTCAGTCGTCGCACATAGGACATTTACGTTATGACAAAGTTTTGTATCATGTGACTACTGCAGCCTGTGATTGGCTGCAACAATCATATGGGATAGCTACGTTATCTCACCTGTTGGCAGGGACATGTCGCTACGGGAGACCAGTGGAGGTGGTGAGTATGATTTTTGGTTTTTTTGTGGAATCGCAAGTTCTTTCATTGCTTTGTTTGACTCTGATGTCTTCTAGGACTGTATCCCACTTGAATACAGTCCTAGAAGACATCAGAGAGTATGAAAGGGCTATCGGGGGACTTGCGATTTGCTGCGAATTTCTTCCAACCTAAACAAATTTTGGGGCCAATTCAATAGAATCTGCCTCTAAACGAATTTCAGGAATTTCGCTCATCACTAATAGTGACCCATAACCATCGTAGACCATCACGTATAATTGAAATCACTATTAATCCCTTAGTCACCCTAGAGATACTAGGTACTGACCCCTAGGACACACTGGACCCCCAAAAATATTACAAGAATACTACCACTAACCCCACCCTAAGTAAAAATTTGTGATGTGGTAAAGTTGTGAAAGTGAGTATAATCGGAGAGATAGGAAGAAGGGTGCTTTTGACATCTCGGTCATGGGCACAAATACATTTGTAAATTCCCCCTTTAAAATCCTTAAAAAATCAAATAAACCTAGAGAGTTGTTATCTTAAAAATATATATATTTATTTATTTAAACATATTCTTTAATTTTTAATTAAGTATTTTTTTTACATCATATGATGGATTAAAATCTAGTTGTTCCTCCCTAATCTGCTACCATCAATGGTGTTCATGTGTATAAGCTAATCTTTCCAGATATTCCCACTCTGTAATTACACGGTATGTAAGGCATGATATGTTAATCAGTGGCACATTTTAATAATGCTTTCACTAAATGATAATGTCATCCTTTATATACCTGCCTTGTTAACTATTTATATATTGCTTTTGAAGGAGTAGATCTCACGGAAACCCCTGAACGCATAATTATTATCCCCCCCCCCCCATAGGCATTCATAAAGTTTACAACACCTCCAACGGAATGCCCCATCCACTCAGACAATTAATTATTGCTTCTTGTAATATGTGGCACTAAATTCTTCCTTTCACCACTACATTGTTCACCTGTCAATCAGACACAATGTACAACTATCTATACGATGCCACAAAGATGGTATTATGACTTTAATGTCACTCTGGTAATTCTACTGTATCTTTGATTGACATTTCAACAATGCTTATAGTTCCAACATGCATTTATTATTAAGTTAGATCGTACAGATCTCATAATTAATTCTTTAATTTAATCACTGTGTTTGTGCTAACACCACAAAAAAGAAACTTTTAGAAGATAGTGCACAATAGACTACAACTGTCATCACTAGACTTCTAAGCTGGAAGTATTCACTCAGTTATGGCTGTTGACTTCTTTTTTTAGGACGTAGGTGCATTATATTTTCTACGAGTTCTCCTTCAAGTCCTATGATATAAGGGTGTGATCATAAGGGTGCACCCAACTTCTCCTGAAGTTGAGTGCACCCAATCTCATTGTATTAGTGTGGGACCTACAATGGTGGTTCCTTACTTTACTATGGTGGTTCCTTACTATGTTGAACATACAGAAACTTTCAACCCCATTGTTCACGGTTTTCACCATATCAAATAGTTACATACGTAGTTGATAAGGTTGAAAAAAGACACAGGTCCATCAAGTCCAACCTATAATCCTACCGTGTTGAGTAAAAGAGCTCTTGAGGTCTATCATGTTACACTTTCCCTTCTGTTGTTTTCACTTTTGAAGACCTTATCTTAAAAAGAAAAAAACATCCCAGGACAGGCTTCAAAGACTTAAGAATTTTTGTCCAAAATTAGCAAAAATAGCGAATACTTCGGATAAATTGGTGCCCAGAACACCAGTTTTTATACTGCGTATAACTCGCATAATAAAACTTTCATGGGTCTGGAGTCCACCGTACCTTGGAAGTCCTTAACAAGTCAATACTCTTTGATCCATCAAGTTTTACATCAATTCCCCCTACTTTACTTCAGGGTTGACTAGCCCAAAAGAAGACCAGAAGATTTTCCTGTGGATCCAAATTCTAAAATGACTTAGCCCATCCATAACTCTTGAGGGACCGTTTATGAGGGACAACAAGGCAAACTTCAAAACAAGATGAGTCCACCTAGAAGTGTATGGAGAATGAGAATCGCATCTAGTGGTCAAAACCATTAAAATCACCATGTGACTACATCATATATGTATCTCTCTAGTTAGATCAAACTTTTTTGGTGGTACATAGGGTAAATGGACACGATGGCTGGGCAAGAAGATGTATGCATGCTTAATATTTTGTTTCTTGGTTCCTCAGATACGTTTCTTTGTGCTAGGTACTGATAAGTAAAGAAAAATGGAAGTTACAATTAATAGGAATTCGAAAATGACTCTCATTGAAGGCGGCTTATTGGCGATGTGTTATAAATAGCATCACACTAGTTTATTATTATGTCTAATTTATTACAGCTCACTTAACAAGTGACTAAAGGTTTAGCGCAAGGCTAGCATGGATATGCTGGTTATTTCTAAACACACATGGTGTCATTTGTATTAGTGGGCTTAATCAGTGCATTTAAGTGGAATTCATAATATAGTCATTATGCTTTTTATACCAGCTAATTCTTTAAGGAAATTGCAGGAAAAAATAATGAAGCCATGTTACATAGCTACTTAATTTTTTTATCGGTTGTGTTACTGATGTCTATTTTATGCAAAGTAGTTGGTATCTCATATTGGACACATTACTGTCAAGAAAATATTACTTGCCTTAATTATCAGTAATGAAGCAGGGATAAGCTGTTCACTTAGATATCCTATATTTTATGACCTTTCCCGCTAGAGGTTGTGATGAAAGGTATCAGTTTCACAAATTATGCCTCATTTAGCTGGTGGCATTTGTGTAGACGGATGTTGTAAGGATGAGTTCTAAAGTGAAATGTAAATTACATTGGTGTTTATAAAGTGATTTAGTGCTCGCCTTCCACTACATCATTGTTTTGTGTTTTTCTCTGTATTATTATTAAATGACTTGAAACCCTTCACTTTGTCACACTAGCCCATTATATCAATGGTTACTTTAGCCTTGTGTTACAAACCACTGTTTATTTTTCTGAATAATTACGAGTTGAACAAACACACAAGAAAACACAAGACAAGCTCAGAGGCGTCATTATTTGTGGCTTTAAACATGGCTCCCTGCAGCTGTGTAAGACGAGTTGTAGGATTATGTCTATCCCGTGAAATTGTTTTAGCGTGCCACCTTAAATTAAAAAATCTGCCGCCTTCATATTCAACGCATTTTAATTTATTTGGAGGACTGATATTCATATACCCTAGAAAAAAAATAAATTCTGAACCTTAAATCGGTTGTTACCTGACAACCCCTTTTATACTGTTATGATCTGTCAATCAGAGGGATCATTAAAGTAAGTTAAATGGCCCCCAAATCCCTGTTCTCAGATGGAGAGCTGGACAAGCATGTGCTCTCCCTGTACAAAGGGACAAATGAGAAGGTCGGATATGGTTGAACATGCTTATTCTTCTGTTTACAATGGTTCCGATAAAAGTAATTAGGAATAACGGAAACCGCCAACAGAGTGCACTAGGCTGTTTCTGATGGTCCCATTCATTTTTAATAAGAGGGGTGATGCATATTTAGGTAAAAAAAAGTAAGTTACGTAGGGGTCAGACCTCCGCAACGGTGACGGTCATAGAGGTCGGATACCCACTTAACTTTTTTGACCGATCTTATCAATGGCTAATCAAAGTTTAAAAAAAGCCACCAGGTTGACCACTACAAAAAATTCATAGATCATTCTTAGATATGTTGAATAATTTTGGAAATCCATAATCTATAAAGATTTTCTGAATATAGAATTTTTGAAAAAAAATGTCCCAAAAGTGATTGCCTACTTTATAAAGCCCACAAGTTAGCTGTGTACTGTGTAACTGGCTATGCAATATTTTACAAATAACATAGCAATCTAATTGGACTCAATAATATTGGTCATGTTGTTTAATTCAGTGGAAAATAGCTACACTCGGCCTGTACTTTGTCATCTTCAAACCGTAAAATGGGCTTCGGTTAGTCAAGGACAGATCTGGCCATTCTACCTCTGTGCCAAAAGGCCTCATCTCATTCTTTTTAACACCAATGTGTTTGGGTAGGTTGATTTCCTCTCCTGTTGCTCTAAGTGTCCAATGTCAACATTTAACAATTTTTTGCCTTTTCGTCTTCATATCTATTTAGAAGTTTTTGTAAATTTGAATTCTCACTTTTTGGAATCGGCTAAAGGTAAAATAAAGGTATCTAGGAGTGAGAATCATCTTGCCCTCGATTTGCCTACTGCGGCTCTTTGACTTCGAGCGGTTTGATAAATATCATACTTGCCCAAGATGGCAGCTGCAAGATAGAATACATTATTTTGAGATAGCGCGTTTATTTTATTCTGACAAGCAAAATTACAGCAGACAAAACTTGAGTCCTACAGCACACAATAATTAATGAAATTGCAATGGCTATCTTTTCTTAAAACTGTCACTTCTGCTAGTACATTGTGTTACATAGACAATGAAGGGATTGGTTATTTAGTGGGAAAAAAAGCCAAGAAAACAATAAACTTACTGTATTTTAAAACTGATCTTCAATTACTTAAAAAATAACTTGCATAATTTAAGAGCAATTCCGTATTATTATTTTTTGGGGAAGGGGTGAGGTTTCTGTCGTGCGCTTGTATATGTTGTCTTGACCTTAACGATTGTAGTTCTGCTACAGATTGTATATTGGATTCTCAATATTTATAGAATATGAAAATGAAAAAACTTAAAAGGAATTTTTTTTTTACTTCTTATGTGTCTTGATTTGTCTCTTCTGAGGCCTCATGTGGCTTCTTTGAGCCTCCATTCATATTGGTAAAACAATAGGAACTAGACATGACCACTCTTCCTTATATACAGTTTGGTCAGTGGTGCTGATCTCTGGGATTGGTGCTGAAAGCATTGTTCCTATACAGTACATGATCTAGAACTCTGACTTCAAAGGCAGTAATTTAGTGATTTCAACAAATATTGTTAAATATTTTTTATTAATTATTTTATAATGTATAGATATTTCCATGTTATACCTGGTAGCACGAGTACTCAGGCGTGAGAGTCACTCTTTGCGACAGTTTACCACTCTGTCTGGGCTGGGAACACCCTCTCGAAATATCCTAACCCTAACTAGGAATATGGATAGGCTTGTCATGATGGGACAACCCTTTTAAATTATGCCAAGGATGAGCAAACACATTTTAGCTATTCACCTCTAACAGTGTTTACTCTCTATATATTCATCATATGCCGTTTTGTAACCTTCTTAAAGGGGTTGTCCAGGATTCTAAAAATATGGCTACTTTCTTCCAAAAAAGAACACCACACCTGGCCATGGGTTGGGTCTGGTATTTCAACTCCGCTCCATTGAAGTAAAAAGGGCTGAGCTGCAATACCCCCACAAAACCTGTGGAAAGGTGTGGAGCTATTTTTTGAAGAAAAGAGCCATTTTTAATTATACTTTAATGTAATTGCTATTTTCCCAACTCCTTTGTTCTTCCCAATCAAAAAATATTGGTAAAATAGTGTGTAATTCCAGAAATGGGGTCTTATGGTATTCATAAGTATGTCAAAACATGAGATGCGACTGGATCCAAAGGATAAAATCCATCTTCTGATACCTCTTAGTATACAGGCGCCTTAACTTACTTCATCTGCACTGCTTCTCCTGTTGTAACTAGAGAAAAAGTTGTGGCTAGGAATTCTACCAAGGTTGAGTTTTCCACGATCTGCAAGTGTCTATGGATTTCATAGCTCATTGCAATTAGTGATCTCTAAAATTGGGGGTTACATCAGTAGCTAAAGTTCCACAAATTCTTTGTCTTTTCTCCTATGCAGCACCACCCTGACGTGGTGTTGTGTAGGAACTGCTACTCATTACAACTAATCCTAGTGATATACCATCAATGTCTTTCACTGGACAACCTTTAAAGAGGACCTGTCACCTCTATTGACTTCCCTGTTTTAGTAAATAATTAAATTCCCCATGAAATAACAATTCTGGAACATATTTTCTTAAAACTTTTTGTTGTACCGTTCCTCTGTGATTCCTCTTAGAAATGTATGAATAAATTGACAACTGGGTGTTATCAGTAGGGGGGATGTGTCTAAACACAGACTGACCCTGTCCAATCAGTTCTGACTGTAAGGGCACACCCCTTTGACACAGAGAATGGTTACACCCAGTTGTCAATGTATTTGTAAATTTCTAGTAGGTATCACAGGGGAACGGCACAATGCAAAGTTCTAAGAAAATATATTTCAGAATAGTTATTTAATTGGAAATACAAGTATTTACAAAAAAATAGATATGTCAGAAGAGATGACAGGTCCTCTTTAAAAGGATTGTCTCATCAAAGCAATCCCTCCTCATATGCCCTGTTAGGGTATATGGACGTCACTCGGCTGACCCTCTATGAGCTAGACCTGAGAGCTGTCAAGAGTGGCTCTTGCTCTGGTGGACCGGCTTGATCATGTACTGTATTGTCGGCCATTCACTTGAATGGCAAGCATGTAATAAAACATTTCCCCTGAAGCTGCTGCTGCAAGGAAACATATGACCATACAATACTTCCTCCAGCAAAAAAAGTGGATGGGCGGGGGTTCCAGAAGCCGTACCCCTGGTGGTCAGCTGATCGCTGGGGCAGGTGTCTTAAAAGAAGACATTTTCTTCATAAAATTTCTTCAATAAATTGATCATAAAGAGTCATTTACAACTATGAAAGTTGACCATATTTTGTGAACCCTTTAATATAAAGTTGAGCTGTCAAACTGCTACACAGTATGACCAATGACGGGACATGAACATTTTTGCAGTCATTTTTCTTATTTGTCCCTATTGCCATTTTTTTTATACAAGGATGGTAATCGCTTCCATGTATAAATAAGTCTTTGTTGAAAATACTCAAATCAATGAAGCCGATTGTACTCCGAGAACCAAACTGAATGAACTAAACCAATACAAATGTCAAGAAGTCTTCAACTTTACCGCCACATATAGCGGCCATACTAAGACAGTAAAGACGTTCCACCTTTACCCGAGAGGAAAGGAGTTAATACTTGCAAATACTAATAAGCGCTTTTACTGCAGGTAAGCTATAAAGTCGTTCTGCATGCTGGCTGTTTAATTTCTGGTTGAGGAAGCACAGCAGTTTTTTTAGTTCATTATCTTTGAAAAAAACAGTAACAAGATAATACAGCTGCCTCTGATTAAGATGTAAATTCTTTCTAATTAGAATGTAAATTCTTACATTTAAATGAAGACATCAGTTGTCAGGATGCCATATGATATCTTATTTCACCTTGCCTGAATGGAGCGCTCAATGCCCGTCTATGGCACTAAAACATTTTTGTGGAGCCTTTGTTGTGTGATTCTTGTAATATTCCCCCTTCATGTTGCCTTTTCACTTGTCTTTTGTTTGTTTTTCCCCTTGCATCTGATATTGTTGTGCCTTGGGATTCCGCGGAAGTTTGGAATGAAAATTGAGTTCAGTCGGTGCCAGTATCCTCTTCTGCCTCAATTACTTCTGCTGAATTTTTTCTCAATGTAAATCAAAGGGGCTGCATAAAGTAGCGCGTGTATTAGAAATAATTAATTTTCCATAAAGTGATGGATCAAGTCCAATCAACCTTCCTGAAATCCAAATAATAGAAAAGAGAATTAGAAATTAATTAACATTTCCTGTCATTAATATTTTATTATGGGGGTTTTTTTTTCTACCACACCGTATTTTTTAATATGTTTTAGAAAATGGTTTCCTTACTTGATTTTTTTGTATTATTATTATTGTGGAATTCTAAAAGAAACCTTTGACCACAATTATACTGTGGTGAAAATATGCTAATATGATTTTTGGCAAAAATATTCCACTGCGGTTTATTTTTTACAGGATTTAATTATGCTTTTATCACACTGGAAAAGTAAGTAAGTATGCATGCAAGTAAGAAGTAAGTAAAGATTGAAATGGCAAAATATCTGTAAGTAAAACAAACACAATTACAAAACTTAAACTTCTGATTTACTAATGTTGGAAATATTGTTTAAAGGGGTCGACTTAAATTAGAAAAAAGGGTGAACTTTTTCTTGAAACAGCACTAGCTTGGGCTGTGTCTGGTATTGCAGCTTCGTCCTATTCAATGGAATGGGGCTAAGCCCCAATACCAGGCACGGCTCACAAACAAGAGAGGCTCTTCCATTAAGAGAGCAGACCTTTTTTTGTAATCTTGGAAAACCCTTTTTGGGTATATTCACGGAAGAATTGTTGCAGAAATGTCTTTGACTGCTCTATGGGACTTGAAGAAATTCATGTGCAAGGTAAATGTGGATAAGGCAGTCTTAGAAAGGCAGAGCCTGTATACAAATTTGTTCTGCATTAACCTGTCTCTAAACTCTACATATTCCGAGATGTGTGGCACGAGATGGTAAACAAACCTCCCACTGATATAATTAGTCAGCCATCCATCACCCATACTGGACGCCTTTGACCGATACCTCTGGCGGATGCCATCCATTGCCCATCTGTCGCCCATCCTCCGTGTCGCCTGTAGACTTCCATGATAAAAAAAAACAAAACTTAACAAACTGTATTACTTAACTTTTCTTAAATTGCATTGGAGGGCATATCTGGATATATTTCTAATTTAAAGGGGTTTTCTCACGACTTACATGTATTACCTTTCTACAGGAAAGTTAATAAATAGTAGATTTGTGGGGTACTGTCTGCTGGGACATCAACCAATCACTAGAATTGTCCTACTCCGTAGGATAAGCTTTGTCAGATATATGGAAGTAACTTGTATATTCGTAACTTGGAAACAATTTATCAACTTAACTATTGGAAAGAAATTTTTTGATCTACAAAAAATGCAACCAACTTGACCTGTTACCTTAAGCAGATGTAAAAATAGCAACACTATGATTAAGCTATACTCCTAGTGTGGCTATTTTTACACCTGCTTAAGGTAACAGGTCAAGTTGGTTGAATTTTTTGTAGATCAAAAAATTTCTTTCCAATAGTTAAGTTGATAAATTGTTTCCAAGTTACGGATGAAATTATTAGATGAGTAAGATATAAAAGTATTCTGCATTCTCCTTGTTTGAGACAGAGCAAGGACGAGTACGACGAGAACAGAACTTGCCTCTTACTACACATCCTGCCACTGTAGATGGCAGAGATATACACCACATGAGACCCAGGGCAGCCACGTTCTTTAACACCTCTTCTTGGCAAGCCACAGGTTCCCTAAGGACATTTGCTGATTAAAACAAGAGGGAAACATTTCACATACCTTAAATAACGGGTTGGATAATCTTCAAAAAGGCAAGACTGTATGCCTTCGGGCCTTCTGAATTAAATGAACATTGGTGTAGGGCGACTTAGTATAAGGGCTTAGTCGAAAATGTAATAGCTTGTGTTCCATAAGCTTCTATATAATTGTTAAAGAGTGATGTAAATACACTGCTTGGATTAAGAAGAATTTGGAAGTCACATGGGTGTTACCAAAAGAGATGAACTAGAGCTGAGAAACTATAAAATTGAATTGAACCATAACCCATGCCAACTGATTGTTTTTTGCAGTTTCTCCTTGTTTCTCTGGCTTAGATAACTTTTTATATAAATAGATTTTAATATTTTTCAATGTTCAGTACTGTATGGGTATTAATCTACATAGAGTATTTCTTTGTTTGGCAGAAAATACTCTCTACAGTCAAGACTGAGTTCTATGTTCACGTTGAACTTATATACTGTAAACAATAGGGCTGTATAACGGTGGATTGAAACGATCTATCTATGAAATAACGATTATGACCGGAAGAGAAGGAACTTAAATAACATTTTGTCGAAACTTCATAAATCACTTGGTCTGGCCTACACTCTTTACCTCCATAAGGAGGTTTGTTAGGTCAAACCGAAATTGGAAGCAAAAGTGGAGCAGATATCATAACAATCGGAAAAGTAGGGGAACCAGGCTAAGGCTCGCAAAATTAAACTCAGTCAGTGAATGCCTTGGATGCAGATTGGCTATAAACAACTGTCTCCCTGTTGATGTCATCAGGTTGTGCCAGTTGACATGGTGAAGCGGACCCTAGTTTCCTTCTGAAAAGAGCATATCTCCCTAAAATTAATTAATTACCTAGAAATGTTATTCCCCGAGTTGTTGTATTATGGACACCTGCTGCTATGGACCCCACATCTACAAACCAGGGCGGAGAACTTCTTAGAAAGAGTGTCTCCCGTTCTGGGGCTTTTGGGCTAGTCTTTAATATTCTGTTAACTATTCATTTGTGCCACAACTTCTTCCGGCAATATCAGCCAGAGTTCCTCCCGAGGGTCTGATGTGTTGAGACAACCACTTTAATATGCTATCCAGCTTTTTCTGACCTGTTTTGGCCTCTTACACAGGTAACACATGTTGGGTGACAACAACTAATCCCATTTATGGTGGCCATAGGGGTTGCCACGGCATGAATGGCATATAAATCTACATTAACCCTTGTCCCATCCATCCTTCTCCAATTCTCCTCTAGTGTCACAGTAGTTTTCAGTTATGACATTCAAACAGGTAGAAAAGTGCTATTGGTTCTGCACTTATAGAAGAGGGTGATATGGTTTGGCAGTTCAGAAAATTGTTGGAAAAGTTCATTTTAAATGGTTAGATGAGTACATAAGCAGTGTGGCTACAATCTATTGGACCCTCTTGGAATAGTTCTTTAACTTCTTCGTCATCAGCCTATGATATTTACATATTGAACCTTTATACAGATTTCCGACATCTCATTTGAGCCAGAAGCTGTGGTAAATTTTGGCATGTGTGTAATGCGATTTGAAACTTGACATGGAGGTAAAGCAATACTGCCTTGTGGTGTACACGCAATGATATTGTGTAAAGGTGTCAATGTCAAGTGCTTGTAAATCCTTGAAGATTAATTGAAGCATGCTTGGACAAGCTAAGAGAAGGCGGGTGTTTTCCTCCTTGCCTCAAATGTTGTTATCCTCCCAGTTCTCCGGCTGCTCAACTATGTTAAGTGTTCTAAGAGGTTTGTTCACCAATTTAGCTCAAGTGATGATCTTTGCTCTCTTAAGTTTGTTCTTTACTCACTTTCAGCTTATTTTTGTAGTCGCGTCACAAAGAACCATGTGAAGTGGAAGCGTGCTCCGCTCTCCACTGCATTCTGCTCGCTTGTTTGGCTCCTACATTCATGATATCCTACCATATTTTGTTTTCTCTTACTGCCTGCCAGTAAAGCATATGTGTTTGCTTTCACAGAAAATGTATTGTTTGTGAAATGAGTGGTAGGATGATCCTGTCGGTGTTGATTATTGTCTTTAATTCTTCAGCATTTATTTGATTGCTTTTTTTTTTTACCATATAGTGTTGGCGGCGGAAAGCTTAATTTTATACTGTACACAAAGAGTAAAAAACAAACAAACTTGGGTGCTGAGGAATTGTTGAAATAGAAATAGCATAGATTTAATGAATAACGGAGGAGCATATGGAGACAGAATGGACAAAGTCTTAAATATTCCATTTAAGATCACCGCTTTCAACAAGGTGATCAATGAAGGAGAAAATGTTGTTTGTTTGTTTGTTTTTTTCCTCCCTTCTGCAACTTTCGCCTCTTGTGGAATAAAAAGATTTTGAATATTAGATGATTTGTTGCACATTATGCAAATTCATTGAAGTGAATTAGGCAAATATTTTAAAATTGTAAAGCGTGTATCAAATTTATTTTTAAAAGGGTTATCCGGGAGCTTTTACAATCGGCAACAGGGTGGAGGACGGTATGAAAGCTCGTTTATTGGTGACTTGCCCTTAATCGATCAAGGTGATGCTGCCATGAACAGCACGTGACCTCTGAGGCCAGTGATTGGCTACAGCAGCACTTGACTATTGCAGGAGCTTCCAGGACTGGAGCGACGGAAAATGGGACCTCATTGTTGGAGCGTGGGGCACTTCAGGGGGTAAGCATCTGCTAGTTCATCATGTTATGCCATCCTGTGCCTTGCTTCCGATTGTGAAAAACCCAGATAACCCCTTTAATACTAAATCATATAATGCCCAAAAGACGTCCCATGTAAATTCCTGTTAGCGGAGTAGAGAACAGTGCAGGATCATAGAGTTAAAAATGTTTTGTATTATAGGCAGGGGCATAGCTCAGGGGTGCGACTGGAGTGGCTTATGTGCTAAATGCCAAGGGGGGGGAGGGGGAGCAAAAAAACACTCTGGCTTGGCCTGGGCCTTTACATATAGGGCTTATGTCTCTGAATGTGAACTGTACAAGAAACAGGGGACATTCTGTTCATGTGGAGAAAGGGATATTTATACATTGATATAGGAAAGGGTTCTTTACAGTTAGAGTAGTCAAACTTTAAAAAGCCCTAGCTCCAAGAGGTAGAAATGACAGCATTCAAAAATGAGCTAGATGTCTATACAATAACAAATGGCACTGAGAGTTATTATAAATTTAGAAAATAATGATATGATTAATCCAGGAAAGAGTAAGACTGACGTTCGGCAAAGCTGGCAGCAGTTGGCCAGTTGTGTTTTTGCCTTGTTCTAAGTCAGCTAGGTCTGGGAAAGGTTGAACTTGGTGGATATGTGTCTTTTTCCAACCAAAGTAACTATATGTTAATGGGCTGGCCAGACCCATCAGAAATCAGAAAATGGAATTGTTAGCCAAGAGATCATTTGGTAGGAATATCTATGACCAGCTTCACGTCCGGTCATGGTGTTAGGACTTTGATAATGGGCTTGTATTATTGCGTAAATGAGGACAACAAGTTGGTTCCACGTTACTCCTTTACATGTCTTACATTAAGCAGTGGAATAGCCGAACAGTACTGTAGTAACAACTATACTTCTTTCTCCTGTTTACTATGTGCTCTTTACATATAACACTATGTACATGACACCTATAAATTCCATTTAAGACTTCCCTGGAATGAATGGTATTTGGAGACACAACACTATTGGTGTCATTAGCTAGGACTAAATTGAGTAAAGACAGTGTCAGATGCAGAATATGAAGACTCAATGCATAGCTGTCTGTTTTCTTGTGGTATTCGCTGTATCCGAACTAGTTTTATTTATTTCTGGATGGAGCTGTCAGCCGGCATGGTCTTCATAGTACAATCATGCATATTCATAGTTAATAACATGTTATGTGACATACTGTCACAATCTGAGTCTGAGGGGTCTTTTCAAGAGGAATTCCTGGTAGGTGGGCACTTTCATGTGTAGATGGAAGGGTTTTGAAAATGGCTTTATTTTTAGCATGAATTTATGTACATACCAATACATGCCCCCCTATAGTTCTATTCCCTTTAATTGCACCAATTATATATCCCATTGTGTCAACCTCCATCACTCCACACCTCTCTAGATGTGATTCTGGGGATCAGACAAAATTTGTGTCGTCGTTCTTGATGATACAACCCCAATTTTTTTTTCTGAAATTAATCCTTTTCTTTTGCATGGAAAATTCCTGCTGGGATGAAAGATCACTGGCATTTATGTAAATGTGTTAAACGGAGAAAGGAACAGACACATTAAATTATATATATATATATATATATATATATATATATATATATATATATAATGTCGCCTTATACATGAAATTTGTGTTTCCCTATGATGGGAGCACTAAATTGTCGTTGGGTCAGGCTGTCCAATTTTCTTTCTCTTCTGGACAGCAAATATTCTTTGCTTTACAACATTCAGTTCCCAAAAGCTGATCTATGGGACTGCATTTTCAGGCCGGGACCATAATTATTCATACAAAGCAAATCCAAATAGATCAATGTATGAAGGATGCTCATATAGGCTGATATAAGGACCTGCATAACCAGTCCCAGTCTGCAGCAATGATCACAAGATGAGCTCTGAGGGCTACATTTTGAAATCGTTTGCAAACTTAGATCCCCTTCAGTATCCCGTAAAATGTGTCTTTTTTTTAAATTAAACTTCGTTTTTAAGCCATTGTCACATTAATAACATCAAAGTCCCAAATATTACCACACCGCATTAATAAGCCAACCCGACGATCAGCTAGTTGCCGCAGGTTTAGCTCTTTTATAACCCCTGATGATCAGCTGTTATCACTAGGGGAAGCCTCCCCTATCCATACATTTCCTATGCAAAGGCGATGCCGGGAAATTTAGCATTACATGTCTACCTAATGCATTGATGCAAACAATGGTTCCGGTAGAGCAGAAGCCACTCTGAAGTGTAAGAACCCCCCTCCCCATGGCGTTTATATGCCTTTAAAGGGCACATAAACAGGGATGTCTCCTCATTGGACAACCCCTTTGGTTTTTTTTAATTATTTTTTATACGTAGCTTTTATCTTTCATTTAGATTGTATTTTTATATAATTGGGGTATTTTGTCTTCTTTTTCTGCCTTGTATTTATGTGGTGCTGCCTGAGTTTTCGTCTTGAGAATGTTTACAGTTTAGCAAAATAATGTCTTTGTTTCATTGTAACATTCAGCTTCCAGTGACTGGAACGCTTAGTTTCTTAGGCCGGCAAAGGGCTGCTTGCTGGCATGTGTCCTGTGTCTTAGAAGGTTCATTTACAGAATGCTAAGTCGAGAAATAGAGACAATAAGGGACACATCAGGTTGGCAGCTTGGTATATCTACTTAAGTTTGTAGTAGATCTCGATACTTTAGGCTGGGGCTAGACGCAGGGTTTTTGTAGGGCACCACCTGCAGCCCATAGGAATGCGCAAGTTTCATGTGACTGTCTCATGATACACTGTAGAATATCAAGAAGAAAGACATGGAATGAAAAAAAACATTCAAGTCAAATAGCTGCAACTGTCACGTGGCTACAGAAGTTGCTGTAAAAAGTCTGTGTGTAGCCGCAGCCAATGTGAACAGATTTGTTCCACTCGTAGCCAAGTTTATCTTAACTCTGATAACTCGATGCAGCGTGATATCACACAGCAAAAGCCATTGAAGTCATTGTAAAAGTCAAGTTAAGGTTTCTTGGCACTGTATATTTAGTGCGTTAAAAGTCAAGATAAAGATGGCTACATCTGTAAGAGTATAGTCTATAGGGATAAGTAAACCAGGGTTGAATTACTGCTATGACCATGTGACGACATCAACTTCATTTCAATGTTAAATAATCACCACATGTAAAGACGCGTCCTGCACTCACTTCCCGATCGGAAACTATAGTTGAACAAGCGGTCGAAAATCATATGCATTATCGAAGTGTGTAAAGCCACCATTAGAAACCTCTCCAAAAGACCAAGCTTTATGAGAAGCCAGCCTTGATCTACACCAGATTTTTCTGTGATGGATTTTTAATTCCCATCTATAGTATATACAGTGAAGGAAATAAGTATTTGATCCCTTGCTGATTTTGTAAGTTTGCCCACTGTCACATAGTCAAAATTATATATATTTATTTGCATTGTGCACAGAGAAATAAGTATTTGATCCCTTTGGCAAACAAGACTTAATACTTGGTGGCAAAACCCTTGTTGGCAAGCACAGCAGTCAGACGTTTTTTGTAGTTGATGATGAGGTTTGCACACATGTTAGATGGAATTTTGGCCCACTCCTCTTTGCAGATCATCTGTAAATCATTAAGATTTCGAGGCTGTCGCTTGGCAACTCGGATCTTCAGCTCCCTCCATAAGTTTTCGATGGGATTAAGGTCTGGAGACTGGCTAGGCCACTACATGACCTTAATGTGCTTCTTTTTGAGCCACTTCTTTGTTGCCTTGGCTGTATGTTTCGGGTCATTGTCGTGCTGGAAGACCCAGCCACGAGCCATTTTTAATGTCCTGGTGGAGGGAAGGAGGTTGTCACTCAGGATTTGACGGTACATGGCTCCATCCATTCTCCCATTGATGCGGTGAAGTAGTCCTCTGCCCTTAGCAGAGAAACACCCCAAAACATAATGTTTCCACCTCCATGCTTGACAGTGGGGACGGTGTTCTTTGGGTCATAGGCAGCATTTCTCTTCCTCCAAATACGGTGAGTTGAGTTAATGCCAAAGAGCTCAATTTTAGTCTCATCTGACCACAGCACCTTCTCCCAATCACTCTCAGAATCATCCAGATGTTCATTTGCAAACTTCAGACGGGCCTGTACATGTGCCTTCTTGAGCAGGGGGACCTTGCGGGCACTGCAGGATTTTAATCCATTACGGCGTAATGTGTTACCAATGGTTTTCTTGGTGACTGTGGTCCCAGCTGCCTTGAGATCATTAACAAGTTCCCCCCATGTAGTTTTCGGCTGAGCTCTCACCTTCATCAGGATCAAGGATACCCCACGAGGTGATATTTTGCATGGAGCCCCAGATCGATGTCGATTGACAGTCATTTTGTATGTCTTCCATTTTCTTACTATTGCACCAACAGTTGTCTCCTTCTCACCCAGTGTCTTACTTATGGTTTTGTAGCCCATTCCAGCCTTGTGCAGGTCTATGATCTTGTCCCTGACATCCTTAGAAAGCTCTTTGGTCTTGCCCATGTTGTAGAGGTTAGAGTCAGACTGATTAATTGAGTCTGTGGACAGGAGTCTTTTATACAGGTGACCATGTAAGACAGCTGTCTTTAATGCAGGCACCAAGTTGATTTGGAGCGTGTAACTGGTCTGGAGGAGGCTGAACTCTTAATGGTTGGTAGGGGATCAAATACTTATTTCTCTGTGCACAATGCAAATAAATATATATAATTTTGACTATGTGATTTTTTTTTTTTTTATATATATATAATCTATCTCTCACTGGTAAAATTAACCTAGCCTAAAAATTCTAGACTGTTCATGACTTTGACAGTGGGCAAACTTACAAAATCAGCAAGGGATCAAATACTTATTTCCTTCACTGTATATTGCCCTCTTCTTTGAGAAGGACCCTCTAGAAGGCCATTCTTTAGTGTATTTTTTGACTGATCAGCCCAAGGAGGTTTCTCTGTACCTTATTAAATCATTCTTATTTAATAGAAAATAAACTTTTTATTTTTCCAGACTGAAGAGCTACTATAAATAATTTTTTTCTGGAGGACCCAGCAAATCCATGCAGAATATGAATAATCCATGGATTCTGTGGGTCACCATGTAATGCTTAATTGTCCCTTTGGTTGTGCTGCAGGGGAATTGAACACTTGCTGCCAGATTCCCTGCAGCTTACAGCTGATTGCTGGGGGTCCAACAGTGGAACATTTTTGTGATCTCATTTCCTGCGAACAAAAGAAGTTTTCCTACTTGAGGCCCTTTTACATGGGCTTTTGATCGGGCAAACAAGTGTTTATATGAACGCTCCTTCTCGATCATTTCCCTGAGTAAACAGGGCAACAATCAGCCAATGAACGAGCAAGCGCTCCTTTAATGGCTGATCTGCTCATTTATGCAGCCAATAACATGGTGGCTAGTTTGCAGTAAACAGAGAAATGTGCCACCGACATGATGGAAATGTATGGCAACAAACGATCGTAGTACCAATTACTCGTCCGCATACATTACTGATCATAGCTCCTTGTGAAAGGAGCAAACGAGCGCCGATCAACAAGCTCGCTCTTTCTTGATTAGTGCTCCAAGAAAGAAAGGTCTTCAGATTGGGTGATAATGTTTACATCTGTAGCCGGTTTAAGACCGATCTCTTTACAAGTCTTCTCATTTCCACATTCAGAATTCCACAGTTTTCAAAATGAGGATTTATGAAGTTGACGTTCACCCCTCATATTGGCCAATACAATATGTTGCGTCCTAAATTAATGTTGGTAGACTTAACAATACAATTTAGAAAAACAGCAGGTCTTCTTTAAAGAAAATGGTACAAAAAAGTTTTGGACTTCATGGGTTATTATTACTCCAAGCAGTGGCCAAAAATCTAAAATACCAAAGTTATTTGTATTCACGGATGTAGAATTGGAAATCTGGAGATCTTATTTACTGTCAAATTATAAACTCATTGGTTTTTAATTCTGTCACATATGTTTTGGCCCTCGAGGATATGTGTTATTAAACACAGGTGCATCAGATACAGCGGCTGAGCAGCAGATTTACACTCCTATCTTAACCCCTTCCCCCTGCTGGCATTCTGGGCCCTAATGTCCAAGCGATTTTTTACATTTTTCCATTGTCACATTCGAAGAGCTGTAACTTTTTTATTTTTGCGTCGGCATAGCTGTATAAGGTCTTGTTTTTTGCGGGACGACTTGCAGTTTTTATTGGTACCATTTGAGAGTAGATGCGACTTTTTGATCACTTTCTATCACATTTTTTTAAAGTCAGGATTAACAGAAAACAGCAATTTTTCCATCGTTTTTTATTTTATTTTTTACGACGTTCACCGTGCGGGTTAAATAATGTAACAGCTTTATAGTCGGGGTCGTTACGGACGCGGCGATACCAAATATGTGTAACTTTTTTGCTTTATTGTAGTTTTTTTTAATAGTAAAGCATTTTGTAAGGGGAAAAGCTGGGTTTTTCATTTTTTTTTTTTTCACTTTTTTTTTTAATTAACTTTATTAAACTTTTTTTTACTTTTTTACTAGTCCCACTAGGGGACTTCCCTATCCTCCGATCGCTATTATAATACACTGCAATACTTTTGTATTGCAGTGTATTACTGCCTGTCCGTTTAAAACGGACAGGCATCTGCTAGGTCATGCCTGCGGCATGATCTAGCAGGCATTCGCTGCAGGCAGACCTGGGGGTCTTTATTAGACCCCCGGCTGCCATAGAAGACACAGACACTCGGCGATTTTATCGCCGGGTGTCAGTGAGATGAGAGGGAGCTCCCTCCCTCTCTGCAAAACCATTCAGATGCGGTGCTCGCTATTGTGCACCGCATCTGAAGGGTTAAACGGGTGAGATCGATACTAATATCGATCTCACCCGGCAGAGCAGGGACGCCCCCAGCCCTCAGCTGCTACTGGCAGCTGAGAGCAGGGAGATTTCACGGCTCCCTGCTCTGTTTACTTTATTCTAATGCAGCGACGTAGTTTGGCGGCGCTCTAGAATAAAGCCCACTAATGACCGCCGTAAAAAGACGTATCGGCGGTCATTAAGGGGTTAAAGTGGGGACATCGTCTTCACGGCACGTCCTGGGGGCTAATTCTGCATCTCATGCGGTGTTAGGTGGGATTTTGCTAACAAAAACATGTCAACACAAATGAACCCTCTAATATGCAGATAAAATCAGTTTATGTGTTTCATTGGTAGAGAAAGCCTCGTCATAACATTCCACCAGAGAAATGTCAGATACCGTGTAATTATTTTTTATTGTTATTATTTATTTTTTTTAGGTTTTCATTGATTAAAAAAGTTGCATTAATGAACTTGCAAAATATAGTTGATGTATTAATGACCAATATCATTACAAAAGATTCCCCAAGAGGAAAGACTTGACTTTATTTTAAATGCATCATAACTTCCATCCAATATGTTTTAATGGTATTGCATAGTATTTACCACGATTTAATATTTTTTAATTTACCACAAACTAAATCAGAGTGTTTTTGAGAAAAAAAGTTTTATATTTTTATTACATCATTTTTAATGACAAATGAAATTCACATTTTTTTTTTCCTTCTTAACTTCACTTCATTACGGTAACTTCTCCACTGCTAAGAGGGCATGAATAGGCTGCAAAGTGTAAGGCTTTGAAGTTAGCTAATGAAAAACTGTGCTTAAGTGCCTCCATTGAAGAGGCTGCCCTTTGTCACTATTCCGATTGTCCCCAGTATTCACGGCTTGTTCTTTGGAAAGAAACCTTTTTAATGACTGTCTTTGTTTTATTATACATAGAATATACATGGCTGTCCTTTGTGCTGCTTGAAATACATTATCACTAAGTGTACTCTTGGTTAAGGATGCCGTTTTGTCTTCATTTAGTGCTTTTTGACTCTATAACTTGTTGTTTGTGAGTTATTTTTATATTGCCATAGCTCTTAACCATGATTTTTTGGGGTTAATAACAAAAAAATTATTATATCCAAAACAGAAAAGTATCCGTCTGACTGTTAGCCCATTTTACACAAGAACACTACAAACTTTACTTCCTAAACTGACCATAAGCAAGAATATTTTCTCTATTATGAGAATGATCTTCTGATCAATATTTTGTTATTTGGATAATAATTTTGATGTGTTTATGATGGTAACAATTCATTATCCAATGAATTTACCTATTAAATGAATAGGAAAATATTTTGTCAGGTATTATTGTTAAAAGAAAATCAAATTATCTTTAGGTCTATGACCAGCATTGTTCAATCCTATTAATTTCCATACACACAGACCTTACCAGATGTATTCTTATTTAATAACCTGTACAGTAACCTGGTCATATAATTTTTTCAGGAAACGTGTCTGAACTTTAAAATAGTTTTTAGATATTTTCCCCATAAAACAGTTTTTTTTACTCAAAAATAATAAGCTTTGTAAATAAATAAACTTTTTGTCTTTACTACTGATAGTACAACTTTTCAAATTCTCCTCCATTCCCCCACCGCTGGCCCTTTAACACCTCCTGCACTCCATGTTGTTTCAAAATAATTTCAGATATTTTCCCCATAAAGCTGTATTTTTTTTTAATTCAAAAATAATATACTTTAAAGTCCTTCTTTACACTACTACCTATATTACAACCTTTCAAAGTCTCCACTTTTTCCCCACGGCTGGCCCTTTTACACCTCATGCCCTCCGTGTTGTGATTGCAACATGATGATGTGGTGACCAAGGATTCACTTGAGTGGACATGTGATGTCACCATGAACATATCCTAACACAGAAGCCTGTGGAAAGAGGTAAGTATTCTCCAAACTTTGACTTTTCATAATGGTCTACTTTATGGTGCATTTCTTATTGTCATAAGACCCCTTTAAAAGGGTATACCTAGAATCGACAATTATCACTTATCCATAGAATAGGTGATGAGTGACAGATTGCTTGGAGCCCCACGCCTCGGCTGTTTCCGTCAGTCCCACAGCCTTTGAATAGAATGGCAGCATGCATGTTTGACCGCCGCTCCATTCAAAGTCATTATTGCGGGGGGTGCAGTGAATAGAAACAGTGGGTTCGGGACCCCCATTCTCGGGATCAGTGCGGTTCCCAGTGGTGGGTCCCCCCAGTGATCAGACCCTTATCACCTATCCTGTGGATAGGTGATCATTGCCGATTCTGGCACAACCCCTTTAACAATTGTTTACGTCTATGATCCAAAAATTATTGGGCACAATTAATTTTAATCCATTGAAAGGTGAGGGAAATTCATCAGACATTTTAAAACAACATTGTTAAAAACTGAAACCGTTTTTTTTTTTTTTTTTGTATCTTTGTCATATATATATATATATATATATATATATATATATATATATATATATATATATATATATATATATATTATTTAAAGGATTACAATTTTCTTTATTTCTTCCAAAATTATATTTCTGCTTATAAGACTGATTTCAATTAATGGAAAAGTAATTTTTTAAAAATTAAATATTTTTGGTTTCTTACCATATCTTCCATGGCACTAATTATTTTTTGTTCAGGCTCTAAATAGAAGATCTTGTTATTCCATGAGCTTCTTTTGTAGCACGCACCCTTAGTCAGGCCAGCATCTTTGTAGTAAAATTAATTGCAGGACATATAATATGACGCTAAAGAGGAACTAATGCTTTCTCTTTAAACAATGGATTCCCCCCTGAGCTCCGAATCTTTGATGCCTGTCTGCAAAATAAGGCTCTTAGGCCCCATATTTTTGACCTGCTAAACAAAACAAAGTAAAGACAGAGTGTAAGTGATGTGCATTGTGACTTTCCTGTGCCCTCATCACTGTACCATCATGGGGGGTGGGATATTCATTGTAGGCCATAGATGTGATTAGGGAAGCTAACAGCGGCTAATGCTTGCTTACAACCCTGTCCTCTCTATTCCCTACTTCATGCTGAGGGCTTGTGTAAAGTTATAGTCAGAGCACCCAGTGCATCATTATCAACAATTAGCCCCCGCAAAGGACAAGTGACGTTCACTATTGTCTAAACAAATAAGAGCATTGATACGTATTTATGTAGAAACAACTTTTAATGTTTACCCCTTTACTTGCAAACTATGGGGTCTCATCCTCTAACTTTTTTTTATTCTCAACAGTGCGTTAATATTTGTGATCGTCGTAGCATTAATTTTGTTTTTGGGCAACTTTTCAAAAGTTATGCTTGTTTTGTAAAACTTTCATATCGATCTATGGAAGGAACTGGATCCAACCTAACCACACAAATCCTGTACTACAGGTACTCCTGTACAGTCCATTATATTTAAATCCCAGCTTTATCCCATTTCGAGATTTTTTTGAATAGTAGTATCATTTCACCTATAGTTCTGACCTGTAAAAGGATATTTTTAATTTCAGCATTACGCCACCTAAATCCATTTCTCTAATTTTGGATCCCATGTGAAGGGATTTCCACTAACCTTTGATGAGAGATCATTCAGAATAAATAATACTTTAGTTAGCAGAATCCATATTTTGCGATTTTAATAAATTCATCTGACTACATCCAAAACCATTTTTCAGTTTTGGCTAGATCAATATTTCAGTGTGTAAATTATTTGGTTTGATATCCACTGATTTGGAAATCTCAAAATAGTTCTATAATCAATTTTGATCGTGAGTCACTATAATTTAGAAGTAATTGTGAAGGTCAATTCAGAAGAAAACCAATGATTCAACTTTAAAGCTCAATTGGAGGAGCCGGAAATGACCAATGGATGACTTTTTCGAAGATCCTTAGAAGTCAACTTTTTTTTAACTATCTAGTAGAGCGTTAGATCCTCTCTGAAAATAAGTACAAGGCCAGTGTGTTATGGCATGGTTTCTACGAGAACTTGTTGATGTGGTATGATTGGATGGCTGTAAATCTTATAGTGATGAATCCCTTATGATTCATTCATTTTTGTGCTGAAAATATCTAATGGATACTTCATATACTATAACCAAAAAGTTATGTTTCTGGTTAGCAACATTTTTTGGGTAACACTCCCTGGTTAGAGGTCTCCGTAATGCAGTCAAGGCACATAAGTGCTTAGTGTATATCCCCTATACTGGATTCAAATCTCGACACTACACCAGATGATGAGTCCATGAACTTATGATGCATCCACAAGACACTAAGCCTTATAATCGCAAGGGCCAAAAATGTGTGTAAGATATAATATAATTTATAAAAATCCATGCATCGCGTTAGTTAAATAATTTACTATCACTTAAGGCTCAAACAATACACATTTCTTCATTCATTCAAGCTGTTGTGCGTGAAAATGAAAAGCCATCAACACACGATTGGTAAGAGTCTGATTTGCCAGAGTCTTAGTGATCACTTTAATTAAGCTAAGCTTTAACCCCTTAATGACCAGCCTATTTTGGACCTTAATGACCAGGCCATTTTTAAAGTTTTTCCATCGTCACATTCCAAGAGCTATAACGTTTTTATTTTTGCGTCGACATAGCTGTATAAGGTCTTGTTTTTTGTGGGACAAGTTGTACTTTTCAATAGCACCATTTTGGGGGACATATTATTTATTGATTAACTTTTATTAACTTTTATTTGGGGGGAAATAGAAAAAAACCTGAAATTTTGCCCCTCTTTTTCGCGTCTTAAATCTACGCCGTTTACCGTGTGATATAAATAACACAATAACTTTATTCAGCGGGTTGTTACGATTGCAACGATACCAAATTTGTATAGTTTTTGTATGTTTTACTACTTTTACACAGTAAAAACGCTTTTTTTTCAAAATTATTTGTTTTTGTGTCTCCATATTTGAAGAGCCGTAACGTTTTCATTTTTTCGCCGATGCGGTTGTATGAGGGCTTTTTTTTTGCGGGAAGACTTGTAGTTTTGATTGGTACCATTTTTGAGTAGATGCGACTTTTTGATCACTTTTTATAAAAAAAAATGTAAAGTCAGGATTCACAGAAAACAGCAATTTTTCCATAGTTTTTTATTAAATTTTTTACGGCGTTCACCGTGCGGGTTAAATAATGTTAGAGATTTATAGTCGGGGTCGTTACGGACGCGGCGATACCAAATATGTGTAACTTTTTAACTTTATTTTGGTTTTATAATAGTAAAGCATTGTGTAAGGGGAAAAGCTGGGTTTTTCATTTTTTTTTCACATTTTTTTTTCATTAACTTTATTAAACTTTTTTTTTACTTTTTTACTAGTCCCACTAGGGGACTATAATATGCGATTCTCCAATCGCTATTGTAATACACTGCAATACTTTTGTATTGCAGTATATTACTGCCTGTCCGTTTAAAACGGACAGGCATCTGCTAGGTCATGCCTCCGGCATGATCTAGCAGGCAGTCGCTCCAGGCAGACCTGGGGGCCTTTATTAGGCCCCCGGCTGCCATTAGAGACACAGACACTCGGCGATCGTATCGCCGGGTGTCGGTGGGGGAGAGAGGGAGCTCCCTCCCTCTCTCCAAAACCACTCAGATGCGGTGCTCGCTATTGCGCACCGCATCTGAGGGGTTAAACGGGTGAGATCGATACTAATATCGATCTCACCCGGCAGAGCAGGGACGCTCCCAGCCCTCAGCTGCCTCTAGCAGCTGAGAGCAGGGAGATTTGACAGCTCCCTGCTCTGTAAACGTATTCCGATGCCGCAACGTAAAAAGTCTATGGCATCGGAATAAGGCCCGTTAGTGACCAACGTAGAAACACGATGGGCCGGTCACTAACGGGTTAATACAAGACGCATCTCTTGCAAGAAAATGGTGCGGTGTCTGTAAAAAATGTTACGGGGTGGCCTCTTTGTACTGGTGATCAGGGATTGTCCCAGTGGTCGAAACACATGTCAATAGCATATCCTATTGATGGGATATCGATGTTAATTCTCAGTATTTATTATCATTATTATTTGTATAATTCTTAAAGAGGTTCACATTTCGCAGGAGGGCAGAGGAGGGTGTAAAAAAAATAATTTAACAAGTACTCACCCTTTAAAACGCCCCCTGCTCCAGCACTGACACCTTGTTTGCAGCCACTTTGGTCCTAGAAGCTCTGGCTGTGGTCACATGCAGTTCATCAGTCACATGCCGCTGCAGCCATTCGCTGGCCTCAGCGTGATGCTGCTATGAACGGCACGTGACCGCTGAGGCCAACAATTGGCTGCATCGGCAGGTGATCGATAAATGGCAGGGAACGCAGCCGGAGCTTATGGGACCAAAGCGGCTTCAAACTGGGTGAGTAACTGTTAGTTTATTATTTTATACCCTCTCCTGCCCTCCTGCAAAAAGGGTTATCCAGTTTAGAAAACCCATTTTCATATACCCTAAGGGAATTCTGAGTTAATAGAGGGGGTACTCTGTTCAAGATTCTTTTCTCTTGGAGAGTGATTACAAAGAGCGCCTCTCGCTCTGGAGGACCTGTACTGCATTACATATACAAACTATTGATTTAATTGGCCACTGTGTAATTCTTAAAGGGAACCGGTCACCAGCATTTCCCCTATTGAACTCTACTCATCCCTCGCTGGCCGCTGCTGTCAAAAGTTCATCCCCTCTCATAAACTCCTCCAACCGTAAATAACAGTCTTCAAACATTTTGCGCCTTTTATGGTAATAATCCAGCAGTCTCGTTCGTTCCACTTCTTATGCCCGCCCACTATCGAAAACTGGCCCACCCTGAATGCCGAAATCTCGTCTGAGATGGCGCGCATGCGCCCATCATGTATGATCTGACACCCTTTCCTGCTTCATCCAGGCTTTAAATATAGTTATTGCGCATGTGCTGCTATGGTGTCCAGTTTTGCGCATGCACTAGAACAGGACAACGATGCGCAAGCGCAGGATTTCGTGTGTGCTGGGGGGAGGAGAGGAGCTGTCAATCAAAAGTAAGTAGGTCAGGGGTTAACTCGGAATGGCTTGTGGAATGAAGAATGAAGATATGACTTTTCAAACGAAGATACGACTCTTTTATGCTCATTAGCATACGGTGCAGGAACACTAAAAAACGAAATTAATAAAGGTACAGAGCTGACTTAGACGATAATTATAGGTTACATAAAAAAAAAATTTCACCCACTTCCACCAGGTACTGCTGGTTTAATAGGTGAAATGCTGGCGACAGGTTCCCATTGATTTTCCCTATGGTTAGGCTACAGTGAAATTGAGCACTTATTATCTGGCTTCCCCCGTCAGCAGGGGCACACATTGTGATAAGCTTATGGTCAAGGGACTCTTCTAAAAATTAGGAATTCTCCAAAGTTGTGTATCCACTTTTTCACCTATGTGATGGGGTGTTAAATAACTTTGTTCCTAAAATACAATAATATGCGCATTTATGCTAATATTTTTGGCCGAAAATAAATTATTACGGTTGTCTTTAATAAATATGCCACATTTTACTACTCATTTTAGCCATTTCCCCTTTTTGCAGACACTTTACAAAATAAATTGATAGCCGACTCAAATGTATCATGATAGTGTATTGTTCCTATATCTACTTTGTAGACAGCTGTCCTCCATTTTGTAGAAGAACATGCGCTAACATCTCCAACTTCTCTAAACATCATTAAGATTCAAAAATTCAATTTCTCCCCATTTGTATTACTATTATTATTTAATATACATTCATAGTGACACAGAAAGCATGAAACAGTCGGGGAACTTGCTCAATAAGTGGGATTTTTTAATGATAGTAATTTTTCTCTCGGTGTTTTGTGCTTCACTGGTTATGAATGCAGAGATTGTATTTTCCCAGAGCTGATATAGTTGTCATGTTTACATCAAATTTTAATTATCGGCCCTTTTGACACAAAGAATAGAAAAGAATCCATACTTTCCTCTAAATGATAACAGATAGGAACGCTGTTGTAATTGATAGTTTTAGGTATTTTGGGAAATTGAAGCTTTGACTTTTGCAGGTGTTGAATTAATGAAATAACACCCCCCAAAAAATTGTTTGCTTAAGTGCGTTATATAATTGCTTGATTTCACTTGTATGTCTCTAGAAACTTTTCTACAAGTTTGCAAGGTATTTGAATTGTTTATTTACTGCGAATTGTTTGCAATGAAACTTTTTATACTGGTCAAATAGACATTGAAGCAAAAATCTAGGAAAAACCTATACACTGTGTTTTGCCTAGTGCAGGGCCTGATGAGGCAATGCACGACACCAAATATAAAAGTCATGAACACCCCTTTAAGCCCTGCGCTAGATATAACACAGTGTATCAGATTTTCCTGCACTGTTCCTTTAACAGGTATATGTATTAAAGTTCAAGATCTAAACCTTGGCCTCCACTGGCAGTAAAGAAACTCAAATGAATACAAACAAGCCTGAGAGACCCCAAAGGCAGATATCTGTAGAAAAGTTAGAATGCCGTTTTGAAGATTTTGGATCATTGCCGAGTGCAGTCATTGGCAATACTTGTTCGTGCCGATCGACAGATGTGCACCCCATCAATAGAAGCCCAGCCTAGGTCACAGATTAAGGCTGGGATCATCTATGATCATTGTAATTTATGACGTTATCATCCAAAACGATGACCTTCACAGACCAACCAATCAGAAAATGGCCATCTGATCTCTAGGGTATGGCCAGCTTTAATCCTCCTTGTACTTGTAGTTCACATTCCTTTGCGTGTCATCGTGTTAGGTACAGTCCCTTAATAGGTGTATCCGGCACTCTAAATTATTTAGCCTAAGGTTGAACTCATCACTAAGGAGAGGATAGAAAGCATCGTTATGATATTGTGGGGTAATTTGAACCAGAAAAGCCCTGTAATGTACAACATAGCCTTCTTGAAACATCAGCTCCATCACCAACACCAAAAAAGTAGGAGAATCGTGTGTGGAACCATGCCAATCTTTTCTTTTTGTCTCTGTAACTAACTGTGAATCCAGAATTGCTGGAGTGGCAGTCTAAAATTATAGAACTATTTTTTTCCAGTCTTAAAACAGCTGTTTCAGGCTTGCTAGTCCCCATCAGTGTAAGAGATGGAAATCAAGGCTCATTGTAGGTAGTTCTTGGGGAGCAAACATGCTGAATAGGCAGTAAGTTTATGGTGTAGGGAGATGAAAAACAAAGACTTCCAAAAACAATACTATAAACAGTAACTTTCCCCTAACGTTCAGATTTTACTTATCTAGTTGATTCTTGTGATCTGACTCAGGATTTCTTGTCAGGACAAATGGTTCCACCATACTCTTCTCCACCCTATGCATAATATAAATTATAAATAGTCTAGTTTAGGTTCTGTTCACACTGGATTCAGCTACTTTAGGTTTCCAATGTCCCCGATGGATAGAATAGAATACTCTGTTGCAGTATTCTGATCAATCAAAAGTAAAAACCTGACTGACCCATTATAAGTTATGGGATCTACTGCATTAGGGTTATATTCGATACCTATCCATTATGGATCCTTATTTAAACAGAATCCATGTAGTGTGAACATTGATTTACACAGATGTTTTCTTGAGAAATTGTGGGACATTTGAGGTCCAAAAATGATTAGTCCCTTAACAGGCGTATTTCATTAAAAAGCCAGATATACCTTTTGAGATGTTCCAAGTATAGGTATGACATGTTAAAGAGGGTCTGTCACCAGATTATAAGTGCCCTATCTCCTACATAATCTAATCGGCGCTGTAATGTAGATAACCGCAGTGGTTTTTATTTTGAAAAACAATCATTTTTGAGCAAGTTATGAAAAATGTTAGGTTTATGCTAATTCGTTTCTTTATAGACAACTGGGCGTTTTTTACCTTTTTACCATACACTTCTCTCCATTCATGTCCATCTGTATTCACAGCACAGCATAATCTCGCGAGATCACGCTGTGCTGTCACATACACCCACATTAACTTTACTGAAGTGTCTAGAGCGTGAATAGACAATTGCCTCCAGCCAGGATGCGATGTCTATTCACACTCCCGACACTTCGATAAAGTTTCTGTGGGACTTACACAGACCGCGTGATCTCGCAAGATCACGCTGTGCTTTCATTTACAGCGTGGTCTCGCGAGATCACGTTGTGCTGTCACATACTCCGACGATAACTTTACCGAAGTGTCGGGAGTGTGAATAGACATCGCGTCCTGGCTGGGGGCAATGTCTATTCACTCTCAAGACACTTCGGTAAAGTTAATGTGTGAGTAAGTGACAGCACAGCGTGATCTTGCGTGGTCACGCTGTGCTGTCATTTACAGCGAGATCATTCTGTGTGTGCAGTGAAAGAAGCTGGGCTGGAACGGTGGGAAGTGTATGACGCTGATTGGTCACTGATTGGTCAGCGTCATACACTTCTCTTTACAACGCCCACTTGGTAAAAAGCAACGCCCAGTTGTCTATTAAGAAACTAATTACCATAAATCTAAAATTGTTCATAACTTGCTCAAAAAGGATTGTTTTTCAAAATAAAAACCACTGTTATCTATATTACAGCGCCGATCAGATTATGTAGGAGATAGAGCACTTATAATCTGGTGACAGAGCCTCTTTAAAGTAGTTCTCTCATCACAGTCAGCCTCTTTTATATGGGAGGCGGCGCTCCCATATGGGAACATCTGTTTTTGCCACGGGAAGCCACAGTCAGCCAGACATATCCCCTGCTGCGGCCTCTGCAGGTAAAATGTAGTATTACATGGCGGCCATTCATAAAGCCACTCTTTTTTCAGGCTCATAGAGGGGATTCTGGAGCGGGGGAAACCCCGCTATGACATTCTTATGCTTCAATATGGACAGGGTTTGCTTCATGAGACAACCCCATTAGTCCAAAAAGCATGAAGAATAATGTTTATTTTTTGCTTTAATATTCAAAAATGTTCATGAATTATGTATTCTTACCATCAGGAGGAGTATGCTAAAATACAAACTAAAAAGTTAAACTAAAAAAATAAAATCTTACACTCCTGAAGAGACTTTGGCAGCATATGCAAAAACATAGGGTTAATACTTCACTCCCTCTGAAGGGATTTTATTGTATTTTGAGATTGCTGACACCATTACTGTTTTGAACTATTAAGACGACTGAAGTAGGTGCTTGAGTACTTGAAAGCAACAACAGGCCAATGTCGAATCTAAGCAAAAAAATATATTGAATTTTTTATCCCCTTAAAGTGCCAGGGATTGGACGTTTACACAACCTTATTAAAGCAAGTGTTTAGGACCGATACTTTTGCACTACTTCAAAGAGGTCTCACCAGGGAAGCTGAGATGTTAGCTTTTCACCTCTTCCCCCCACCCACCCTACCAAATCCTCTTCCAACCTTCAAAATTACTGTTAACTAACAAGTTGTGTCTCTTTTCTCTGAGGCTCTGGGTGCAAAACAAGTACTTGAGAAGAGAGGGACATTTATGTTAGAGCCTGTGATCCTTACTCAGCCAGAAAGAGACTGCATGTGGAGGGAGCCCTCTTGCAGCATTCCACATTTTTAATGAGCTGCCTCGCAAAGGGTACCGGCTTCCCCCTTTTTTAAGCTTTAACTGAAAAAAAGGATTTGTCCTCATTAAGAAGGGAATGCTGTCGAATGATAGTTAAAGGTGTTCCTCTACAACTCTGTAATCACCTTTGAACTAAAAGACCTAATTTAAGTATTGAGAAGTAAACCAGGAGTTACACTGTTTTCTAATTTTTGGGCAAGTGGGTCAATTCAGAATTTTTTGTATTTTTGAATTTCCCTGTATTAGAATGAAAAGTAAAGGAAAACAATTGTGGCTTAATGAGTTAAAAGTTCCCTTAAGTACTTATTTTTTTGTACTCTATCCGCTTCTCAAACAGTGGCAAAGTTGAGTATATCATGTCATGTCACACTTCGGTAGAAACCAAGCATCTTGGTGTGTGATACAATTTTGCGATAATGTCTATTTTATACCTAGGTGGACAAACACAATTAAAGGCTGGCCACTTATTGTTCCGACACTGTTTGAAATAGTCTCAGAGTACATCGCTTCTGCCAAAGCCGTCTGTGTACGCTCAAGAAGACAAGCTTTTCAAAGTCTGTGCAGTCCAGTATAATCTAATGGTTCACTTACACCTCCCTTACTTAACAGTGTCATGGAAAGTAAGGATCCGGCCATTCATAATTTACATGTCATTTGCTGCTTCATATTGTGTGAAATTTAATTACACAGCTTAAATCGTAGCCAGTCCTCGTTTGTCTCAGAGAGTGCTCACAATAAGGCATTGATCTGAGTCCAGCATTCACTCGTAGTCTGTCTTTTATCAAATCACCTTCTGGTGCGGCCATCAAGACTGGCCAGTTGTTCTTTTCACTCCATTGTAAGGAAAATGAGAGAATTTGACCCCCATTTTCATTTAAAAATCCAGGGCATCATATAAAGACTGCAGCTTGAAAAGATTTTATTCAGCGTGCTATCACAATAGAATATACAGATAAATTTTCTGAAGGTGATTACAGAGCCTGCCCGGGTCCCGCTCGCCCTGTAATAGTTTTTATACAACGTCTATTGAGTCCCGAGAAAAATAAAATACTAAAACTCCCCACAGGTGTCGTTTTTATTATTTTTTTTTCAACAAACACTTCTGGTAGAGGGGAACCCCTGATCTACAGCTACAAATTACTAATCATGTGCATTATTCAGCGTTTTAGTCCATTTCTGAAACTTTCCCTTTAAATCAAAAGGGCCGCTTTCTGGTAATTGCTGGCTGCTAAGCCTCCTGATGAGAGACTCATATAAGAATAATCCTTCTGACGACTCTTACTGGCTTCCATCCCACTCCTTGGCAAAACACTGAGACTGAATTAAGAGGATGAAGAGGATAATTATTAGATTCAGGAACAGTTTCCCAGCAAAATCTGTTTTTATTCACCACCATGAAAAACTGTTTATGGTTTTGGAAATACTCTGTTATGGTAATAGGAAGGAACTAACTTGTGACCTCATTTTACAATTTTAATACTGGCTCAAAGGATGGCAAATGACACTACCTCCGAAGGAACTTTTGAGTTGATTTGTTTTACGGAAGTTTTTCTTCCTTGACCTAATTTTGCTCAGAAAGTAACTTTTTGTACCTGTGTAAGAAGTGGGAGGATCAGACTCGCACATTCATTATGTATTTTGACTTGAGTTGGATTTTGGCTCACACCTAGATTGCATCTAAAAGGGATTCACTACGGTATGCCTTCACTTCGTGATCGTGGGAATCCCAGAGGTTGGACCCCCACGATTATAATGCTATGACATATCCTAGCAATAAGCCGTAATATTAAGATAAGACTATGGTCTCATCCCAGGGATCTGTACCAGGGCCACTGATAACCTGTACATATGATGCCGGACTCTATTGTGCTATGTGTTTGCAGATCACAAACTCTGTAGCATTTTTGATTCAGTACATAACCTATTATACCTACTTGGTAGAATGGGAGAAAAAGTTACAGTGGTGGTTAAATTTTCATAAATATATGGTTACACATTTTTGGTAAAAAATCTACAATGGCAATACATTGAATAAATCACCAATGGTAAGGTCTAATATAATGACAGGTTTACGCGTAACTACTGAAAACTAAATTGGATCTGCAGAATATTGTCTTGTATTAGTAAGTTTCAAGAAAATTAAGTATTAAGTTATAACTTTTTAAAGCACTGATGACGGAGATACAGTAGGATTGTTTTTATCTACACTCCACAACACTGAAATTGTAACACCAAGAAAGAGAATGTTTGAATTTGGGGAAATCGCAGGATCGATAGACATGTTAATGATATGCAAATAATAAAAAAATGTAAACAAAATATTCCAAACATCTTGATTTATTTAGTATAGAGTATGAGCGCCATACACAAAAATACACACACTTACTCACATTGGCATGCTATCAATGAGGTTATAAATGGTTGTCTGAGGAATGTTATGCCACGCTGAATGCACTTGGGCTGCTGGCAGCTCCCTTTGCAATTTCAGACCAATGACATACCAGATGTACTCGATGGGAGAGACAAGTCCGGAGGCCATGGTAGCACGTTAAGGCCACGCAGGCTGCTCAAAGTAGCACAAACAACTTGCAGCCTGGCATTGTCCTGTTGAAAAACGGCTTCTGGGACACTTTGGAGAAATGGCAGTACCACTGGTTCCACGACCAAATCAATGTAACGCCGAGCTGTTAGTGTACCTGAAATGAAGATTAGATGGGTCCGGCTACTGTTCATTGTGCCACCCCACACAATAATCCCAGGAGTCAGACCAGTGTGACATTCTCTTGTGTAGGCCTCTACATGGCGTTGCCCACGTGGTCTCCAGACCAATCTCTGGCTATCGTTGCATCCGAGATAAAAGCGGGACTCGCCACTGATGAGGATAGACCTCCATTTTAGTCTCCATTGCCGTCTTGCTGTGCACCATGATAGTCTTTGAGATCGGCAGCGTGTTGTCAATGGAACACCTATAGATGGTCGTCTGACTCATAGCCCAATGTCGTGTAAATTCCTTCTGTTGATTTGTGTCGACACTGGGTTCCGCCCTAAGCTTGGGATGTGATGGCCAATTTTACTTGCAGTACAGAATGGATCGCTACACATCATTCTTCCAATCAGACGATATGTCCGTGCATAGGTTTGCCTCCGCGCACCTCTTGCTGTCATTCCCGTTCATTGTTGTTCTCCCAACCTCCGGGACACGCAACGTGGAACAGTGTTGACATCTCGGCCTAGGCGCGTAGCGATCTGCCAGAGTGATAAACCAAGGTCTCTCAGTTCAAGGATTCTGTCTCACTCAGTTTGCGACAATTGCCGATAACTAGCACGTCAATAAACGATTTTTGAGGTTTCATGTGGCTAAAAAACTTTGCTTTCAATCTGACTTTTAAGCGTCCCATATGCCACAGATTAGAGCTAGGTACATAAAAATTTGATCATTTTCAGATCTTAGCGACCTCTGCTTCTTCCTCGATTTGCATTATGGGTTGCCCTTTTTGGTGTTGCAATTTCAATGTTGAGGAATGTATGTTAATGGCCCCTATCAATACTTTTTGTAATAATGTATTTCTGAACACCACATAAAATTGAAAATGCGAAGATGATACATTATACCCAGAGGCATACAGGTTTGAAGCATTCAAAATTGTGATAGATTTAATGAAGAGTTGAGCATTGTCTTCAAGAACCGAATAAATAGGGTTACAGGTATCAACCGTGTAGAAGGTTAAGAATTCTGATCCAGGGATCTTTCCAATTGCCAATAAGGGGTCAGGGAAGATTTTTTATAATTTTTGGGCAATTGGACTACATCTTTTAAAGACGAGATTTTATCTAAATTGTTTTTGGATTAACTTGTGTTTGTAGTATGAAAGGTTGAACTGTATGGACATCTTTTTTTTTTTCAGTCCACTAACCACATAATCTTGTGTCTTATGGGGGTAGAGTTTCCTTTTTCATAAATGAGAACACCAATTTATAAAAAGAAGTTCAAATAAAAAAGACCTTTATAATCCATTCAGATTTTAGCTGTCATTTTTGAAAGCAGGAATCTGACTGGTCCCTCTATTATCTCCATTGCATTGATTGGGTTATAATGTATGTCAGGTACAATATCTTAACAAACATGGACAGCATAAAGGGTTAGTTTACTACGAATATGATGCTCCCATAGGTTACAATATTAATTCCTTCTGGGACGAATAGTGTAACTTGAGACCATAACTCTATAGAAAACTGCTAATTTGTTCCATAGCCCTAAAAAAAGGCAACCCAAAAATAGATAAAAAGTACATAAAAGGAACATAAGCAGGTAACTAATCCTTATAGTCTTTATACATAAAACGTAGAAGGAGCTCCTGGAAGCCGGTGAATAACTTTCTATGTTGAGGACAGGCACTTCTTCAGGTTCCTGTGTACAGTAAAAATAAAATAGAACCACCCCCACCCAGTGTCCAAAAGAGCAGCTCGTCCTGGCACATGTAGAGAAGAGTAGATTTAGTTCTGTATTGCTGCGAGGCGCTACTAGACAGCGACATAAATAATAAATTGATCGTCGCCACTTGCCTCAATTGTAATGCCTTGATTCACCAGAAATTTCCAGCATAATGCCCATTTTGATTTGGTGGATGTTCCTGCCAATCTCATGCATCGCAGATTGGCATTGTATTTTAAATATGGTTTCAGGTTACAATGGCCCAGAAAAGACCATTGTATCTTGAGAATATTGTAACCTGAGGTCATTGCACCTTGAAGGATCGCTGTATACTGATTCTTAGCCATCCCCGTAATATACTTGTTACATGGCTCATTGGGTCGTGTGATAACTCCTTGACCATGTTTACTGATTAGTCAAGGTCTACAAAGCAAACATACTATTTAGACTCTGGCTGACCTGACTGCAGTTAACTTGGACAGGAAGTTGTCTGTGTAATCAGACTATGTAAGGGCAGCACATTACAGGGACAGGTCCGCTCTCGCTAAAACGGCATAAAAAACATTGTGCCATTTGGCTAAAAGGAACGATCAAAGAATACACCGATCTTCTAGTCGGGTATATTCATGCTCATAAGTCCGGTGTATTCCTTAAACATTCGAATTAGCCAAACAGCACAATATTTTTTGCCCATTTTTGCTAATAGAAGAGCAGACCTGTACCCATAGTATTCTGACCTTACATAGGGAATAATAGTTTGATGACAGATCCACTTCAAAATAGATCTCAACAGATCGCAGAAGACTTTCCTGCTCTGCCAATTGCTTATAGTATCGCAGATGTATTTTTGTATGTTTTGCTTTATGCCGTGTCCCATTTCATACTGACTATATGACTGAAACTACTGATAGACGTCGTGGCATCTTGGGCAGTGGCGGATTATCATATGGGCGTTTCGGGCGGCCGCCCGGGGCCCGAGGCTTCCAGGGGGCCCATGGCAGCCCGAAACGCACATTATCTCGTAAATCTATTCAGCGCGCTAGCGCTGCTAACGGCCGAAGATGGGGAGGAGCAGGGAATTCGCCGGGATCCAGGGGTAGGACACGCCTCCCTGACAGTGCGGGCCGCCGCCATTGAGTAACAGAACAGCGACGGACGGCTGTTCTGTTACTCCAAAGCAGCAAGAGAAGAGCCGGCGGGCGGTCACCGGCGCTGAGGTCAGTACAGGATTATCCTCCTGCCCAACTGGTTCCCGACCGCTGGCTGTATTTTTACGGCCAGCGGTCAGGGACGGGTGCTTAAAACCCGAGCCATAGACTTTCTACGGCTCGGGTTTTAACTTGCTGCCCGCGCGATCGGGCAGCTGAATGTCGGGTCTCCGGCTGTCAGTGACTGCCGGGGACCCTGAGGAGAAGACAGAAGCAGCTTTCGCTGCTTCTATCTTCTCCGATGTCTTCTTACACAGCGTTCAATGAACGCTTGTGTACAGGAATAGAGACAGCAGCAGCGGCGCTGTCTCTATTCCTCCCGGTGATCATGTGACAGGTCACATGATCGCCGGGTGCCGTTAGTGGCAGACTGTTGCTGGGTCTTACTAGACCCAGCACAGCCCTATTAGTGACAATCGTCACTGTGAGAGGGCTGATTTCCCCTGTAACTGGGGCTGCTGTGCAGCTCCAGTTACAGTGGAAAAACATGGTGTAAAACAAAGAGAAAGTAGATATAAAGTTCCCCAAAGGTCTTTTTTGACCTTTGAGGATCAGAACATAGTAATAAAAAATAGTAAAGTGCAAAAAAAATAAATAATAATAAATACACATAAAATACCCACCCCAAAAAAAACGTTCCCCCCCCGCCAATCATTGTTGTAACGCTAGCGCTGACCCAATTACCCTAATATAGACATGTAATATATTAAAATTTACGGTAGACAATGCCGATCACAGATAAAAGGTCTATTTTAGGGTAAAACAATGTTATTACCAAAAAAAAATAGCTGAAACGTAAAAAAGCTTCTTTTTTTACTATTATTTTCAAACTATGAATAAAAATTCTAAAATGGCAAAAAATGTGTGCATAAAAACGATAAAAAACGAAACCTGCATTGTCTACGGAAAAAACGTCGCAAAAATAACGTCGGTTTTATTTTTTTTTATAAAAATGTGTGTTTGGTGCAACTTTGTAATTACGTTTTATTAAAAAATATTTTCACTTTTTGAGATACAGCTGCTTTGTATCCTGTATCCGTCAGGTCAGCAGGACTGACGGGATCAGTGAAACGGGCCCTGCGCTAAATTATAATCTTAGATGTGATAGATTTGAGGTGGATCCTGCGTGTCACTGATCCCGTCAGTCCTGCTGACCTGACGGATACAGGATACAAAGCAGCCGTATCTCAAAAAGTAAAAATATTTTTTAATAAAATCAATCAATCACACTGATACACAGACATACTATATATATATATATATATATAATTATAATATAAAGTTTTTAAATGTGTACATAACCTTGTGGCACTATATACAAGGGGGAGCGCTGTGTGGCACTATATACAAGGGGGAGCTCTGTGTGGCACTATATACAAGGGGGAGCGCTGTGTGACACTATATACAAGGGGGAGCGCTGTGAGGCACTATATACAAGGGTGAGCGCTGTGAGGCACTATATACAAGGGGGAGCGCTGTGAGGCACTATATACAAGGGGGAGCGCTGTGAGGCACTATATACAAGGGGGAGCGCTGTGAGGCACTATATACAAGGGGGAGCGCTGTGAGGCACTATATACAAGGGGGAGCGCTGTGAGGCACTATATACAAGGGGGAGCGCTGTGAGGCAAGGGGGGGCTGTGTAGTGCTATCCACCGTGGTATGTGTGTGGCGCTCTTTATAGGGGGGGCTTTTTGGTGCTATTTACAAGAGGGGGAGGGCTGTGTGGCGCTCTCTACAGGGGGGCTGTATGGCACTATCTATAGGGGGCTGTGTGTAACGCTCTCTACGAGGGGGATGTGTGATATATAGAGGGGGCTGTGTATGGCGATATCTATGGGGGTGTGTAATATCTACAGGGGCTGTGTGTGGCACTATGTACAGGGGGCTGTGTGTATGGTGTTTTACAGTGTGTGGTATTATATTCAGGCGCGCAGTGTTTGGTGCTATTATATTTAGGGGTACACTATGTGGCACCATGATAACTTTATTTTCGTTTATAGGTGTGGAAATGTTGGAAAAGTGAGGAGACGTCTAAGTGGCAAATTCTGCAGAAATGAGTCATGGCCGGGAGAAGTCGTCATGAGCGCTGGACCGGATGGAGAAGAAAAGAGGAAAAAAACTACTAGAATCTGAGACGTCGTCACCTGTGAGTCACTAGATTTATAGAGAATCTGTCACCTCTCCTGACATGTTTATTATAGGAAATCCTTGTATTTCACAAAAAGTCTTTCTGCGGTCCAGGACTGATAGACAATTCCCCTTGTCAGGAGGTTGTGTCCCTGCACAGTGTGATCCTGTCAGTATGTAGGGACACCGCGCTGTGACAAGGGGAATCGTAACACTGTTAATGCTTGCCCAAAAAGGTAGTGTTAAAAATAGTTACGGTGAGGAAGGGGGGCCCAAGTTTGGGTAACAGCCCAGGGCCCATGGTCTACTTAATCCGCCACTGATCTTGGGCATCTTTCAGTGTATATACTGTTTAATATAAACATATGGTTCACCTGCTGTCCTGCACCTTGCGGCTGTTTAACGTATTTTGCTGGAAACTGTGCAGGTACAATAGCTTCTGATCTCTTCAGCTTGGATTCATCTATCTTTTACCTATGCTCTAAAATTGATCATCATTCTGAAGTTTTCTTTCTGTATATTACGAAGATCCAGGTTTACAATACATGAAATAAATCCACCTTCCCAAAAGTAAATATAAGGTGTTCAAATCAACCTTCCACCATGGGCGTCCATCGCACTGTTGTTTCCTTCAGCGTCCCTTTTTCCTGTCTTAGATTGAATCTGATTCTCATACATTCCATAAACGTAATCTCCAATATGAGGAATTGGCGTTTAACCATTTCATGCCATAAAGGTAAATGTATTCTGGGCAGAAAGGCCTTTGCCTAAAATCTTAAGAGAATATGAACCTCATAGAGGAGTTACCCAAGTTACCTCTCTATGAGCCAGAGCCGCTTACAAGCAACGGCTCTGGTGGTCTTGGGCTATCCATTAATTTTTATTACCACCTTAAAATACTATGTTTTCCAAGATCAAAGGATCAAAGGACGGCAACTTTCCCCAGCAAAATTAGCTGTTTGTTGGGAGTCTTGGGAGCCGGACCCATAGCTATCGCTTATATTAAAAGGGTGGTCTCCTATTAAACAATCTTTTATGTCTGGTATTTTACTATTACATACAGTAGTCTTTCTACATAAAAAGTTCTAATTGCAATAGTTTATAATTTACCAGCAGTTATTAATTATTATAACTAGAGCTGGGCGATTATGACCTAAATCAAAATCACAATTAATTGAACATGTAACCTCGATAATGATTAATGAATAATTATTTAGGCCACGCTCCCTATTTGCATGCTGCACCATTGAATTAATATATTTCTCCTGAACCTGCTGTATACTATAGTATATAATATACCCCCTGACACTGTCCCACCTAGTGCTCCCCACACAGTATAATTCCCCCATAGCTGCCCCCACACACAGTATAATGCCCCATAGTGCCCCCACTCCGTATAATGCCCCATAGTGCCCTCATACTGTATAATGCCCCTTAGTGCTCCTATACCATAATATTCCTCATAGTGGCCCCCTCACCGTATAATGCCCTATAGTGGCCCCCTCACCGTATAATGCCCCATAGTGGCCCCCACACCTTATAATGCACCATAGTGGCCCCCACACCGTATAATGCCCCATAGTGGTCCCCACACAGTATAATGCCCCATAGTGGCCCCCATACTGTATAATGCCCCATAGTGGCCCCCACACTGTATAATGCCCCATAGTGGCCCCCACACCGTATAATGCCTCATAGTGGCTCCCACACTATATAATGCCCCATAGTGGCCCCCACACTGTATAATGCCCCATAGTGGCCCCCACACTGTATAATGCCCCATAGTAGCCCCCACACTGTATAAACCCCCCCCATAGTTGCCCTTTCACAGTATAATGCCCCAACTCTGCCCCCACAGAGTATAATGCTCCACCTCTGCTCCCACGCAGTATAATGCCCCACAGCTGCCCCTACGCAGTTTAATGCCCCCGTAGCTGCCCCCAATAGTCCCTAAAAGAATAAAATACATACTCACCTAGCCCGTTCCAATGACGACAGCAGGAGATCCCTCTGCTGCTCTGGTCTGTGTGGCTGGTCGCAGACAGCCGCGATGATGGTATTACGTCTGTCTTCGCCGAGCCGTGAGCCGTTAGCGTTACATAGTGAATGTTGGTGCAGGGACGTAAAGGTCCCCTGCTCTACCATTCAACTGTATCTGCGTCCTGAAAAGAAAAATGAAATGCGCAAGATGACGTCGGTTATCTGTGCTGAGTTTCAGTTTTTTGGTTTTTTTTATTAATTGCCTAGCCTTAATTATAACCTATAGTGTGTAGAGAATGCACATATTTTTATTATGTGCTTGTTTTTCTGACAATGTACTGTCCGGAGGGAGTGTGATCATCATCATTGAGGTTATAAATGTAACCACCGGGCAACAATGAAGAACCAAGGTCATGTGACCGGCTTTGAGAATAATGAAATGGCTCAGAATTTTTAGAAATTTATTAGTAAGTATTTTAAAATTATAACTTATGCACTAATAAAGACATTTGATAGGTCTCGGAGAATCCCTGTAAGTGTCTTGTCATTAACTGTTTTCTAAGGCTTTGGCAAAGTAAATCAATATACCTAAAATTTAGGCTGTGATAATAGCTTAGAATGGCATTTCCCATTTATGTCATAGACACATATTGGCATATCCTTGAAATCAGGTAGCCTTGGTGAGTAAATTATTTCTAATACAACCAAACTTGTGACATAGTCACGAAACCTCCATTGTTTTGCCAACCCCAGGCATTATTTTTTTACAGCTATATGTTATGTCTTCATTAACGCCTCTATATCTGTCTCTCTACATTGTGCAGTCCATGGTCCCCCATCGAGAATATTAGTTTATTGAAATAATTTTTGTGATTTCTTTGCACCCTTCTATATCTCGCTCTGCTCTCTCTTTCGTGCTCTCCCTGTTATTCTCCTGCTGCGGTCTCAGCTGTCATAGCTAAACAAGGCATTTTTAAGCCCGGGGCAAGCCACACATTTGCTCCATTTTTCCATTTTTTCATTCCTGCACATAACACATTTTCCGCTGCACTGCACATGTACTGAGTAAAAATATGAGGTAAAGTACAGTAAACCTTTCACTGTCCTAATTATTTGGGCTACATTATAAGAGATACTGTAGGACTCCACAGATATTGAATTATGTTCTGTAATGCAAGAGCTTAGTTAGTAAATTCAACTTTTTTATTTTTTTTTATGTCGAGTTTTCCTTTATTAAAATGTGTCAAATATTTAAAATATATTTTTCCCATTTTGTTTTTATTTTAAATTCTCTGTGATCCCTGGACTTATTGTTTATATATTGCCTTGAGTTTAATATATAGGATGCGGCAATACTTTATGGTGACATCAGTGAAAAATTACATAATGATTGTTTCAGAACAGGCAAAAGTATATAGTTTCTTGCCAGACCCAATATGAGTTTATAATATGTATCATTTTCTATTTTAGCTGTGTATTTTTGCTGGCGATTCTTATATTCAGTAAAAGTTGAGATACTTATCTAAGGTTGATCTAATGGGGAACTAAAGCCAAAAGCCATTATTTAACATGTTAGTCCATGATATTGGTTGTGGTTGGTGGACTCGAAAACCCAACAGTTTTCAAAAAGCAAGCCTTTGGCGCTGGTTGAAGATTGTATGTAATATTCGGAAAGTTCTCTGCAAATCAATACTGATTTCAATCGGCGGTTTGTATGAAAGTTGTCTTAGAGATTTTCTGTGTTGAGAATCTCTTTGTGTTGTAAAATAGCATGTCCTCATCCCCTTTACTTACGGGAATCGGTGGGAGCCCAAGCTCATGGAGATATTGATGTGGTCTTCTAACATGTCTAAGTGGCGTTTCAGAAGATCTTTTTTAGCTGGGCTTCTACTTTAAAGTTGGCGTGCACATAAATATTCCCTGAGAACCACTTGAATAATCCTCCTGATGACAGATCCTCTAAAAGGTTTACCGACAAATAACATAATACATAGATTTGGTGATAATTGTTAAATCAGCAGATGCCCAACCTCTGGGACCTCCACCGATTGCTAGATTACCTCACTCTTTCTAATATGGTGGACGGCTAATGACAGGAGATGTATGGAGCGGTGGCCAATCATCCACGTGGTCCACTCCATACATGTTTTTGAGGAGGTACAGTACAAAAAAGAGCAAAAGGCCCCAGTGATAAGAGCCTCACCAATCCAACATTCATCAACCTTTATTACATAGGAAATGCGTTTTATTCATATATATATATATATATGGGAAACCCTTTAACAGAAACCTATGGCAGAAATTTAGTTTCTCCTCCTCACCTAATACTCTCTGCTCCAGTACTGGGGACCAGCATCTATCTTGTCCTGAAAAATGCAGATGGTGAACCTGCTAGTGGTACTCAAGTAATGTCTGCTATCAAGGTGGTGACCACTGGTCTACACAAGATTACCTTTGTGGTCAACACTGGCAATGGGATCTGGCACTAGATAGCCACCCAGACTCATTAATGGAGATTACCTTTAGCATTGATGCACGAATACAAGTATGGAACTACATGACTACAGATAATAGGAATGTTTAATGTTCCTTTATACAGATTTAAAAGTTTTAGTTGTATATTTGCAAAGTCATATGTGTTGTGGTTAGGTTTTTAAAAAAGTTTGGAATTAGAGTTTTTTTTACTCACAAAAATCCCCGATAATGAGAGAGCCACCATGGTAATCAACTGATCACCGTGGGTCCAGCTAATGGATGTTACTATCGGCTGCTCATTTTCCATACAGCGGCTACTACAGGTTAAACTGTAGAATTACATATGGAGAGTGACGCATCTTTTCATCTTGTTCTCCGCCGTTGAAACCCCCTCTATGACGTCCATATACCCTAATAGTACAAATTTACAGTAATTGTGGCAATAAGGCAACCAATTTAACACACGCTTATTGTCTTCTCCAAAATAGCTTTTTACACCCCACCAAACACACACTCCCGAACTGCAAACTGTAGACACATCTATCTTGTGGATTACTTTGTGTGGTATACTAGCTGGAATATTTATTTATTTTGTTTCTTTCTTATGTTTTGTTCACTGGCTCATGTTTTATTGGAGATCGGATACCCTGTTATTCTAAAATATGTATTTACCGTGCCGTCCATCCTCAGCAGCCGGACCGTGTAACAACACTTACTTAGACAGTCTGCTTTTGCATGGGTTTCTATGGCAACTGTCCATTTCTCTGTATTTTTCCTACTCGCTACCCATCACCACCCATTAAAACTTGTAGTCACATCACAAGACTATGTGTTGCTCAGAAAACTATCCCCAAAACAAAGATAATATAAATGTAATACCAGGTCAGACCTGCATCATGCTAGGGGGTAAATTATTTTATTTTTTTGTACTTTTCATTGAATAAATGTTTTTGGGTATTTTTCTCATGTCATGTTTGAGGGTTAAAGGGCACACTTTAGATCGAAAAAAATATATAAGCTCATTATTTACACAATTGCTTTGGACCAGAGAGAGGTGCACTATATATAAAAATAAATGGTGGCATAGTTAATATATTATGTGTATGAGTATGTGTGTAGCTGACAAACAGGTTTTAGAGTTTTTTTGTGATCTTAGGCTAAATGCTATTTGGCTATCCTTCATAGCTTCAGCAAGATAATGGTAGTCCCGCAACTACTAGGTCAGCATAACGTACTATTTAGAAAGCGGAATTCTGATCGGGGCCTAATGGTTTCTTAGGTTTTAGGATCCCTTTTGGTTTTTTTGCCTAGGTATTCGTGACAATGTTAATGAAAGAAAGTGAAGGAATCAACTGAAGTATGTTCCAAAATCAAAAAATTGCTAGTGAATCTACATCCCCACATCCTTCAGAGAGGCAAGCATTGGCTTTTTTCATTCGGCTCTACAGTGCTATACTCACAGGTTTTTGGGTAGTTTAGAGGTGGCACCTAATTTATATATATCTTTTGTTGGCAGTTTTGGAACATATGAAAGATCCAGCATGATTTGCCTTAAATTTGGCTGAAATTTTCAGATCAAGTACTTTCTGTGCCTACATTATTTACAGGGAGAGACTGAGAAGCAGTACTATCTGTGCCTACATTATTTACAGGGAGAAATGGAGAAGCAGTACTATCTGTACCTACAGTATTTCCAGGGAGAGACAGAGAAGCACTACTATTTGTGCCTACAGTATTTCCAGGGAGAGACAGAGAAGCAGTACTATCTGTGCCTACAGTATTACAGGGAGAGACAGATAAGCACTACTATCTGTGCTTACAGTATATCCAGGGAGGGACAGAGAAGCAGTACTACGTATTTGTGCCTACAGTTTTTACAGGGAGAGACAGAGAAGCAGTACTGTCTGTGCCTACAGTATTTACAGGGAGAGACTGAGAAGCAGTACTGTCTGTGCCTACAGTATTTACAGGGAGAGACTGAGAAGCAGTACTATCTGTGCCTACAGTATTTACAGGGCAAAACATGGAGGTAGTCAGCGGTGTAACTAGAATTCATAGGAACCCATAGCAAAATGAGCTGGGCCCCACCAACTTGTGACAGGAAACAGGAAAGACAGCATATGTAGCAATAATTTCAGGTATAGATGATAGTGCCATAAATCCGAGTACCCACATAGTAGTGCTAGATAGCAGAAAGCCACCAACGTGTTTTTACCAACAAAACGGAGCAATGTTCCTGCGCCCGAGTGCTATAGTTAAGCCCATGGAGGTAGTACTATCTGTCCACAACAGAATTATAGATTGCGGTAGTAACATTTCTGCACTTCAAGACATTGTAGCGCTCTTTGGACCAAATAAGCACTGTGCACCCCGAGTATTCAGGGGGCAAATAAAATAAATTTTATTTTGACATCTTTCTGAACACACATTAAAAGTTACCATGAAATACAGGGTGCACGTCCTCTCGGGAGTGACTCCAACATTTCCAATTGTTACAGATCTACACATTGAGGATCGCTAGATCGCTGGACACTGTAATGCCTTATTATCAGAAATATCACACCGAAAGATTCTGGATTTTATTTAAAACAGTTCTAACGTCAACTTGTGAATATTACATTGATCTGTTCTGAATACTTGTTTATACAATTAAAACACTTCTAGTGTGACAGTTGCTGTTTATTTCACTGTTTGTCTCCTCTTCTCTCATGTTGCTTGTATCCATCTAGTAATCTGGGGTTGTAACAGCTGTCGTGTCAATAGCGTTGCTCATTACGTATCTCAATGTTTTGCATTGGTCAGATACTTATTTTTTTCGGTTTTTCTTAATGAGACAAACCTGCAGCTGTCACAGGCAACAAATATTAAGGGCTACAAAAAATGCTGATTTATTTTCAGGAAATATATATACTGTATTTATATGTATTATTATGGTCTATGTCAGAGCATTCTAAAATATTTATACCATGACAATCTTGCTAAACACGTGTATGTAAGCCCATAATTTGTGATACTGTTAATGAGAACGATGTAGTATTACATTCACCATTAGGAAGTTGTATCTGAATGTCACTACTACAAGTTACGTGACAAGTTACTGCCACTAATAATGTTTCTGATATAGGTCACATGCACACGACCATAGATTTTGTTCACAATTACGGATCCATTCTTTTCTACTGACAACAGACACCTTCCCGTATATTTACGGGAAGGTGTTTGGGTCGTAGAAAGCCGTATAAGATATGACATGTCCTATCGTTTGCTTTTTATGGGAGCATGGGCCAAAAATGCAGGTGGCTGTCCGCGGCTGTTCCCGTAATCGCGGGCCGTGGTTATGGGCGCGGCGTAGTGCATGAGGCCTTAAAAGCCCATTTTTGGGAGTTCCTTTTATGGAACCTCTATCAATTAGCCAGAGCACACAGTGGCTCAAAAGAGCATCTCTTGCTCTAGAGGACCCAACTTGTCCGTGCATCACACAGGCAACTCATTGAATATTAGTAATTGGATCTGATATACAAAAAATGCTAATAGATTGTGTCAAGGTGTGCAAGTTGTATATACCATAAAACAAGTACCAAGCTGTCTTATGGCTTTAGGGTCAGACATTCTATATGTGTAGCTGCACAGGGGTCCTGTAGGCAAAGGAGCCCAACACCAACTTAAAAAGACAATAACAGTGCTTCTTACTGTCTACTTCATTGCATGTAAATAGCTGATAATAATTGTCATGCTCAGGGCTGGATTAAGGTGGATGGGGTGCCCTTATCCCTCCTTTGGGGCCTGAACACACCTGACCTCCTATCGCAGCCAAATATAGGAGAGGTAGCCATGTGTGCACTTGGCCCTCTCGTCTGGAGACTATGGGAGTTATGGAGACAGCTGAGCCAGCCACTCCTTTAGACTTGAAAAAGGTGTGCCACACGCATCTGTTTCCACCTCTCCTTGGCTGGATAAGATCGCCGAACGGCCATCTAGGAAGTTGGGTTTGGAGGCCAGTTAGGTCCTCAAGGTGGTGGAGAGCCCAGTGCCCCATGTGCTCTCCCTATAATCTGGCTCTGCTAAAGCTCCTAAATAATATTGGAATACAATCCATCAGAGAAATTGGCAACTTGCTGGAAAGAAACTTTATGTTGAACACTCAATAAACTAGCTCTTATCTAACAAACAATGCACATAGTACATACTTATCTTGAACATGGGCCCTAGGCTCTTTATGTCCGCCCCCGAGTGACTTCCTACCATTCGGACCTACTGCTAGCGATTGACATAATTGTATCTCCATGCTCTCGTGTGACGATATGGAATACATGCCATGCGCAGAAGAAGACATGCACCAATCCCCAGAGCTGGATTGTATATTTCATGGTTTATCTTGAAGTATAAACTTTGTAAGTCTTTAGCATAAGAGAGGGTCACATATTTTCAGAAGTCATTAAAGTTTGTGTCCACCTTGGCAGAAACCTTATCGTGTATTTCTACTTAAATATTTTTTAACAGTCCCTTATTGAAATACGCGTGTGAGTACCCCACCATGTGCAAATTTTATTTCAAACAAATGGTTCGGAAGAGATTTATAGATACTTATGTAGCATGTAAAACTAAATGACTACATGAATGACTAACAAGGTATACCGTGTGCTACTTCAAATAAACATTTAATAATGGTTGTGTTCTGTTCTTTTCATTCCCATTCTCTCCGCAGAGACTGCATTTGCCTCCAGACTTGTCAGACACAGTGAGTCGTTCAAGCAAACAGGATCTGGCAGGGTCGACCAAACTGCTGAGCTCAGGATGTGGCTCTGCCGCCGCAGGCAAGAAGCACCTGGACTTCTAGTGATTTCTACTAAGCAGATATGTTCACAAACCCTGGCGCCCAAATGGGGCACCATCATCGTCAACATAATTATTATTATTAATATTATATTATATATCTATCTATATATATATATATATATATACACGACATAACTATACTACTAACTATTAAAACAATATTGTCATAACTAGACTGTGTCTTTATTTTGAAAGTTACTTACATATAAGTAGGTTTTATTTATATATTTTTTATTCTTCTGGATTTTTTTCCTCTAGTTTTTACCCAAAAAATGTTACGCTATTAAATGTAAAAAATAAGTAAATATTAAAAAAAAATTATTTTATTTTTATGCATATTTTTTGTATATATATATATATATATATATATATATATATATATATATATATATATATAAAATAAGTTTTACTACAATATTATACTATCAGCTTTCTCTGTACCCGTAGATAAACAGTTATTGTATTTTATTATAGTGTATTTATTTCAAAGCATGTACAGGCTGAATTATTTATTGGTGGACTGTCTAAATTTTAGACCATGAACCACATCTGTCTAATTTTAATTTATTTTTTTTCTGGATCACTTTGGGGTCACTTTAGAGAGGATGTGAATTCGGTTTTTCCTAGAAAAATCTAGAAGGACCTGATCCTCAACAAAGATGGTTAGGGATAAAAAAAAAAAATTGGTAAGGTATATGAAGATGAAGAGATTGGACAGAAATAAAAAATCACTTTTAGATATAAACATTTATGTAACAAATCGTCACGTTATTTATCATAAAAATCTATCAATTAATTCTCCCCAAAAGGATATTTAATTTGTTGCTCTCTTTTTACTTCTCTGTTAAAACCTTTAGTTTTAAATAATTTACAACACGGAGAGATTACATCAACAGATTAAATTCTAGATTGAAATTCAAACTGACAGATACATTAATGCTGGTAACTCTGAAATGTTCACTCAAGCTTAATGAATAAATAGTGTAAATGCAGAGCAAAAACATAGACATACAAAACGTTCTCGCAGTAATAATGTTCAGAATATCTTGCCTACAAACACCTGACAATTAGGATAATTGGAATGTACAATGTATTATTTCTATATTTTATTATTTCTATATTTTAATTTGATTCTTAATATGTTTTGCTTTTTGTGTTGTTGTGCTGTGTCCGTTTTTTCTTTTATAAGGATTTTGTACTGTGTAGCCGCTTACATAAGTCATCATGACATCATAGATCAACGCTCCCGCTGTTCCAGAGGATCCTCCAGTGGGCTCTGGTTCAAAAACAATAATGGCCCACAAAGGTCCAGTGGAAGATAACCCCATTTGGAGCTTACATAGGAGCCAGTTACTTCCATTCCATTCCCGCACTGTCAGTACTGAGGTCCTCCATCATGTCTTGTTTACATTGTCGCTGGTGACATCAGCATTTACCTACGTTTTTGCTGAAGCCATTGGCTGCTGTGGTCACATGTCCATGTATAACATGTCACCCTGCTGCCAATGTACACAATGATGTTCCTGGGCACCATGGTACCTTCGGCACAGACATGCCATGGAATTGAAACGGTGTATATTAGTTTGCTAATTTCCGAATATTTTGAAGCAGGTTAGGTCTTATTATTATGGACCAGAGAGCCATTTTAAATGGATTTTTTAGGTATATGCTGGTGACTGTGGGGCTGCGTTCATACATGCCGTTTTGCTATGTTTTTTTACGCAGTTTTTTAAAAACAATGTAAATATTTTATTGTTTAAATAAAAATGGAGCAAAAATGAACGCCATGTGTGAACAAAGCCTAGATATAGCTGAATCAAAAGTATACAAAGTACTGTCATTTCCTAATATCTGTCAACGTTCATTCTCACAGTGATCTCACTGGGGCAGATCTCACTGCTCACGTACATGGCACATGCCCACATACGGTAGTGTTAAAAAAAATAGTGAGTTTAAAAGAAGCAAATAAAGCGCAAAATCATTATAAAAACGTTTATTTGCCTGAATGTAAATTCGCTGGAAATATTACACATTCAATTCCAAATCAAAACCATAACAACATGTATTCAGTTTGTGTTAATCCTTTACAGGAAGTAAAGAAAAAGGAATATTCAGCTGTTCAAAAGCATTTTTCTTTAAAAAAAGGCCAAAAGTTTATGTATAAACGAAAAAAAAATTCAGATTTCACTTTACAGAACTAATATTTAGTGGCATAACCATTGTTTCTCAGAGCTGCTTGACATCTCTGTTCCATGACGTCCACCAACGTCTGGCCCCTCTGAACAGGTATCCAGTCCAGGAATATTGGACGACATTCCACAGTTCTTCTGCATTTTTGGGTTTTGCCTCATAAACTGCATTTTTTATGTCACCCCACAAGTTTTCTATGGGATTGAGGTCAGGGGATTGGGCTGGCTACTCCATTACCTCATTCCTGTTTGTCAGTAACCAAGATGTTTTTCCACTTACTGGTGTGATTTGGGGCATTGTGTGGAAACACCCAAGGGCACTGCTTCTTTGGCATGGGGCAACATGATGATGATTTTGATATATTTAAACTGATCCATGATCCATTGTATGTGATAAATAGACCCAACACCATGGTATGATAAACATCCCTATATCATGATTTTTGCAGCACCATGCTTTACTGTCTTCACATCGTACTATGGCGTGAATTCAGTCATCAGGACATCCTAGATCAACACTCCTGCTGTTCCAGAGGATCCTCCAGTGGGCCCTGGTTCAAATACAATAATGGCCCACAAAGGTCCAGTGGGTCGTCTGACATACTGTCTGCGGCCACTAGACCCAAAAAGGACAATTTTGCTTATATCAGACCACAAAATGTTGAGCCATTTATCTTTGGGCCAGTCAATGTGTTCCTTAGCAAATTTTAATCTATTCAGGACATGTCTTTTTTTTCAACAACGGTACTTTTCGGGGAGTTCTCGCTGGTAACTTGGCTTCACTTAATGGTCTTCTGATTGTAGCAGTACTCACTGGTAACTTAAGATCTTCTTTGATCTTTCTGGAGGCGATCATTGGCTGAGCCTTTGCGTTTTGGCTATTCTTTGATCCATGCAAGCAGTAGTTCCACGCTTCCTTCCACGTCTTTCAGGTTTTGGTTGCCACTTTAAGGCATTTGAGATCATTTTAGCTGCGCAGCCTATAATTTGCTGCACTTCTCTATATATGTTTTTCCCTCTCCAATCAACTTTTTCAATCAAAGTACCTTTTTCATCAGAACAATGTTCTGGAACGACCCATTTTCCCCAGTAATTCAGAAGGAAATGCACTATAACCAACATGTGGAACATTTGCCACCCTCCTACCTTAAATAAAAGCCAACATTGACACCTGTTATTCCACAGAATGAATGACGTCACCAATTGAACTCCTCACTGCTATTATTTTGTACAAGCCCCTTTCAATTAATGATTCAATTACTCAGAATGAGCGGCATGCATGTCCTAATTGTTGGGTCTGGTTTTTTCTACTGCACTTACAAGTAAATTATTTGCTGTGTAGAAATATCACTTCTACCAAAAATAATGATTTATGAGGTTAATAATGTTGGACTGCTATTTTTTTTGAACACTACTGTACGTCACACATGCTCACATACTGTATATAAATTTACATATCCCATCCAGTCATACTCTATGCTGCTGTAGTCCCTAAGATCAGTGTGTATACTAGAATATCACCCTATATTTTTAATATAGAAGAAACCTTTTAAACCCTAACTAAACGTTTGACAAACTTCTGACAGTGACATGTCAGACGTTTTGATTGGTGGGGGTCTGAACACTGAGAACCCCACCAATTGCTCAAACGAAGCGGCAGAAGCGAACGTGTGAGCGCTGAGCTGCTTCGTGTCTGTTCGGCTTTATCTGGAAATCAATGTATCGGAGTACGGGCTCAATAGAAAGTCTACGACCCGTACTCCGATACATCGGCTTTCCGGAAAAAGCCAAACAGACACGAAGCGGCTGAGCGCTTCTGCCACATCATTTGAGCGATTGGTGAGGGTCCCAGTGCTCGGACCCCCTCCAATCAAAACTTCTGACATGTCACTATGACATGTCAGAAGTTTGTCAAATGTTTAGTAACACTTTAAAGTGTACCTTTCATTTCAAAAAGAAAAAAAAACTATTTGGGATAAAATGCTGCTGCAATGTATCCTAACCAGCTGTTTTTTACCTTTTCAAGCCAGTTTTTTGGGGACTTTTCCCTATGTTTATTGCCGTTGGGACCGTTCAGAATCAGTGCTGCTTCTTTGCTGAGGGTGTGGAAGCACACCGCAGTGTTTGCCAGTACATTGTGCACTGACGCCGCTGCCCTCGGTTAGCACAATTCATTTAGATTGGCATAGTCTTTTTTGTCTTTACTAGCAGAAAGTTCTTCAGGAGGACCACGGGATCACGCATGCTGAGCAGGAAAGGAAGACATCCGTATACACAGTACGGGAGTGAGGTATACAGATTTTACATGGCAACGGTCCACACAGGATTTGTATACTGGGGGAATTCAATGGTTGATAGTGAGGCGAACATACTAGTTTCCAAGTCAAAAATAGTTCTTATACTATATTAGGAAGTTATGGATCTACCAATTCCGAGTTGGATTATTAAAAAATAATTAAATGATAGTGACCCTTTAAGCAGTCTACATAGCACCATGGCCTGTAATCTTGATGGTGCCCAAAATGGGTCATTTAAAATCGGTAACTTAAAAAAAAAATGGCTTTAGCCTTCAGTTTATGAATATCTAGTTGTCTTCAGAAGAAAAATAAAATCGTCTTGTTACCTTTTGTGTGGGAGCCAAGGCCCATCAGAGAGGCTAAAGTTTGCACAGCGTAGAGCCATTCGGTTAGGTCAACCTCATTGTAAGGGTATGTTTATTAACACGCAGTGTTTTCAGACGTAATTCGGGCGTTTTACGCCTGAAAAAACGTCTCCATTACGCCTACAAACATCTGCCCATTGCTTTCAATGGGTTTTACGATGTTCTGTTCCCACGAGGTGTAATTTTATGCATCGCTTTCAAAAGACGGCGCGTAAAAAGACGCCTGCGTCAAAGAAGTGCATGTCACTTCTTGGGACGTTTTTGCTGCAATAATGTCCGTAAAATACGCAGCGAGAAACGCGAGTTAAAAAACGTCTGAAGATCAGGAGATGTTTTCAGGCGAAAACAGCGCCGTAATTTCAGACGCATTTTGCTACTGCGTGTGAACATACCCTAAGAGTTACAACTGTTGTATTTGGTCTGTGTTGTCACAGTATTACACAGATATTCAAAGGGTAGTTTCTCCTCCACTTGCAAATCCACTTTTCTGAAGTCTGATAACAGTTCATACCTAGCCTTCGGCTCCTGGACATTTACCCCTCAGATACTCCCTTTATTATGTTCTGATGCCTCCTTCTTTTTAGCTGTTAATGGCTTCTTATATGGATGACCACACTTCATACATATATGTCATAGGTAAGATATCCGTGGTCACCAGTAGTCAGCAGCAATATTTCCTATTCAAACTCCTGTGTAGGTCATCACCGTCATCATGGCCAGCTGCAGCCTAGTAGAGGACACCAAAGACTTTCCAGTACTGCACAATTCAAGTGGGACTTTTGGTGCAAATACAGCTTTATGAATCTGGTCAAAAATGAAATATTCAGTTTTTGCCTGAAGTTGGGATGATCACCAATATATTGTGATAATACTGTCCAAGCTACAGGTACCAAATGGGATTAGGGACCCTTTAAGGATGCCTATTGACATTGGGGGAGAAAAAAAAAGATCATTTAAGCTTTCCCTGCAGAAAACTTAGTAGCTAAAGTAACGATTCAAATAATCACATTTCATTACCTGGTTGGTACTTCATTGTTTTGTTGATGTTTTCAACATAGATACAAGAGTCAATCAAAACCATAGCATAGGATACAAACATAGACACACTAAAATGGTGTAACAGTGTATTGTACCACAGTGTCCGGCCATCACATAATACATACCATTGCCCTAAAAGCGCCTTGGAACCTAGGACAGGATTCTACGTGTGTCCAGTGTTAACTCAGCCAATGCCGATATACAAATAATGGAACCATGGATACTCCTAATGTGTTGTATATTGTGGGGCAAAGAAGATACACTGTCCTATGTATACGTCCAGGGTCCTTTTACACCGGCCAAAATTTTGGCCGTAAAAAAGAGCACCGATCAACAAAGCAGCTCGTTTGCTCCTTTCACAAGAAGTTATGATCAGTATTGTATGGGGACGAGTGATCGTTACAACGATTGCTCATCCACACGCGTTTCTGTGATGTCGGCAGCACATCTCCCTGTTTACACAAGGAGATGTGCTGACCGATAATATTTTGTACTGCATAGACGATATAATCAGCCGTTAAACGAGCGTTTGCTTATTCATCGGCAGATCGTTGCCCTGTTTACACAGGGCAATGATCGGAAACGTGCGTTCATATGAACGCTCCTTTGCCCGATTGTTGGCCCGTGTAAACGGGGCCTTTAGTTTCCAGTGCTATCTACTCAAATTAATCTCGTGTGGTTTACCATTACTGATACCGATACGTAGCTTTTTGGGAAAAAAATTCAAATGAATGATTAATACAATTGACCTCACTTCTCATCACATATAAATGACACCTTACAGAAGTGATATATGGGATATATGGATGCACTTTAAATGTTCACTTATATTCAAATGACTTATGCTATGAAATTTTGGGATAATGTATCGCTGCTGTCAGATAGGACATTAGTCAAGCAGATCACATCAAATATAAAAACAAATACTCTGTATTGCATTGAATATTTGTAACCATTGTATTTGTTCTATATTTTCTTTGCTTGCAAATTCTTAAGGAAAGCTGTCAATCTCCAACCACATTGTTATGAATATGGAATAGGTCAGACAAGGACATCATTTATAAGAGGAAGATCATGCATTTGTAGGACTGGCTTGGCCACTAATACCCTTGGTGGATGCTGTTGGGCCTACTGGTCCAAGTGTTGGCAGCATTAAAGGGGTTATACATTCTTAGAAAAACATGGCTACTACCTTTCAGAAACCGTGCCACGCTAATCGTGTTGTATCCTGCTATAGCAGCTAAGCTGCATTGAAGTGAATAGGGCTGAGCTGCGATGCCACACACAACCTGTGAACAGGTGTGGCACTATTTTTGAAAGATAACAGCTAAGTTTTTCTAATACTGTACAACCCTTTTAGATCAATAGAAACTTAGTGTTGGGCATAGGTCTCTTTATTTATGGTTATCCATTGTTTGTACCACTTCGTGGTTTTCTAGGATCCGTTGTCAACATACTTTTAGAAATTAATTGTAGACGTCTATATAAAATGGTTTGAAAAACGCAGACTTCGTTTTTAATAGTCATGAATTTTGATGACTGCCAATCACTAGGGAAACTTCACTGTAGCATAAACACATACTGTATACAGCTTTTATTCTGAATTAGAATAATTGAATCAATGACAGTGATTTGCTGAGATGTCAAATCTATCCATCATAACCTGTCACTACCAGTTTTATTTTTTTTGTGATTAAAATCAAAAAGACTACTATTTTGTCATCAGCTATTTCATTAGTTACAGCAGGCTTTTTTTTATTCCTTTGCTTCTCAAAATTAGCTTTTACAAATAGGTTTTTTTTTCATACACATTGAATTTTTGAGTCAAAACTGGCAGAGTAAAATACATTCAGTAATATGCCATTAGCGTCTGAGACTTTGAAACCCAATTACAAAAGCTATTATTCACCTCATGAAATGAAGTATAGGAGTGTGAGGTTTTTGTGTTCTTCTTTACTTATCATTTGGTAATTCTTAAGGTGGCCATACACCTTCAATAGCGGTCGGCCGACTACTTTTCCTCTCGACCTCCCGATACACATACAAACTCGGAGCATGCACGTGTATTCAATGAAGAGGGGAATAATCCACTGCAAGACACCCTATCTTTGAGAACAAAGGATTGGGCATGTTGAAATTCGACATGCCAGAACTTTTATTCCCCAACTCTTCCGAATTAACTTTGGCGAACAACTAATACATTGGTTGGCCGGTCCGCCAACGCCTGCAGATGCCAAAAGGAAATTCTTAAAGCATCCGTAAAGCCCATTGGTGTCTATGGACACATTTATTCCCGAGGCATACACTGAATGTACAATTCAAATGTGAATAGAGCCTTAGTGAGAGCAATAGTGAAGCTAAGGAAAGGAACAAGCTTTACAGTTTAAAGGGAGTCTGAGATACCATCCATCAATGTTTTCACATATCCGCGTAATAGGTGATAAATGTTAGATCAGTGTAGGTTCGACCCCTGGGACCCAAATTGTTTGCTAGAACCAAGTTGAACTTGGTGGGGATGAGTTGAATGGAGTGGGGTATCTACACCGCTGCTTTATACAACTCTATGAGAGCTACGGTGACTGCCAATGGAGAGTGCTCGGCTGTTGCCTTACCTTCCATAGAGATGTTCGGAGTGGGGATGCACATGCTCCGCTCCCCTGTTCTAGAAATAAGTGGAGTCCCCACCAGTTGGATTGCCACCGATTATAACATTTATCACATATTAGTCATGACAAGTACAGGGCATAAATATTTTGAGTTACGTATGGTAACAAGCAAATATAGTATACCTATAAAATGAAACAGAAGCCATTACTCAGATGTCACCAGAGATGAGCAAAAGCAAGAATTAGGCTGGGTTCACACGACCATGTTACGTCCGTAATGGATGGAACGTATTTCGGCCGCAAGTCCCGGACCGAACACAGTGCAGGGAGCCGGGCTCCTAGCATCATAGTTATGTACGACGCTAGGAGTCCCTGCCCCTCCGTGGAACTACTGTCCTGTACTGAAAACATGATTAGAGTACGGGACAGTTGTCCTGCAGCGAGGCAGGGGCTCCTAGCGTCGTACATAACTATGATGCTAGGAGCCCGGCTCCCTGCACTGTGTTCGGTCCGGGACTTCCGGCCGAAATGCGTTCCGTCTATTACGGACGTAACATGGTCGTGTGAACCCAGCCTTATGTTTCCTGATCTTTGTAATAACTTTGTATCCATTGGGTTTGTCTTGTCTAATTGGGGCAGTATGAGTAGCCTTAAGCAACATCAACCTAACAAAGTAACAGACAACATTCAGCCGATGAACAAGCAAACGAGGCCGATCTACTCGTTTATGCAGCATAAAATATTATCGTTGTCGGCAGCACATCTCCCTGTGTAAACACTGACATGTGCTGCCGACATGAGGCAAATATAGTACCGTAGCAACGATCGCTCGTCCCCATACATAACCATTCATTGCTCCCTGTGAAAGGAGCAAGCGAGAGCCGATCAACGAGCTGTCTCGTTAATTGGCGTTCGTATTCATTCCCCATATTGGCCCATAATATAAAAAGAACCTGAAATTTACATGTTTTATTTCAAATTGTTCACAATTTTCTGCGGTTTATGTGCAATGATTTATTTATGTTGCTTATTATTTTCATTAGCCCAAGAATTTTGATAAGTCTGAGGACAATCCTTGGTATGCCAGATTACTGGAAGTTTACTCTACATAATTTCTCTCTTAATCACTCATACTCATGTTGTGCAAAATTATATAAATGTACATTTTACATATTATTTATTTATTTCAAGGATTAATTATCCATAACCTTCGTAGAAGATTTCAACCTTTTGCTATTTCAGGTGTTTACTCCTCCAGAATGTAGGACTACAGTTCACCTGTGATGGGGTCAGGAACATTTTCTTACCGTGTCCTCGCTGTTCTCATTTTGTGAAGATCTTCGATGGGAAAAATTTCCTGTATACCATTTTAAAGTAAGTGTAGCATTTTTAGAGTGGAACAAGGTTCTTGCTGAGAAAAACATCATACAAAGTGAATCGTAATAAATGTCAGTTCTCGGTTTCTTAATAATACATAAAACTTGGCATTTGATGGTAAATCCTGCAGAGTTAATCATATAGGTCACAAATATATGCTTCTTAACTTTCATTTATCAGTATTTCACAATCCCACACAGAAAATTATTAGTCTTTACTAGCTTTGTTCTCTATATTTTAAAGGTTTCTAGCACAGCGAAAACCATTCATTGAAAAAAATAAAAAACATTTTTTTTTCAAAAACATTTTTCCTTACATTTTATCTTGTGTATATATTTTTGACTCCTAAGCAAACCATTGCTTCTCTTCTGTGATCAATTACTTATAACATAATTATGTTTTGCGCTAAACAAAAATGTTCTATTTATTTAATTTACATTTTTGTTGTTATAATGTTAAATTTTTCCGTTATTTTTTTTAATGATGTTATTAGGTTGCAGTAAAACTGAACCTACTGTTACAGAAGAGAAAATACATATACTTCTATCTATTGCACAAATTACATGGAGCTAATTATATTGAATGTAAATCCAAAAATGAATGGAGTTCTTCTAAATAGGCCATCAATGTTTGATCAGAACTATGAATGGAACCCATACGTAAAAGAGATTGATCCCTACTGATCAAACATTGATGGCTTATCCTGAATATAGGTCATTCATGCCAAGGTCCTAAAAAAACAAAACCTTTAATGTGGCATCATATAGTTACAAATCTCTTACTACCAGGTGAAATTTGTCCTTTAAAGGGGTTGTCTCAGTAAAAACACAGATGGCATATCGCTAATATATATCTTCAATGCCCGATCAGTGGGGGTCTGACCTCTGTGATCTGTAGAATGACATGGCCATGCTTGGCATTGTAAATGGCTGACCACACGGCCCCCCAAATATTTTGAGCGCAGAAAAATTGTCGCGGCGCTTAGCTGTACTGTCGCTTTTTTTCTTTTAGCAATTGGTGGGGGTCACAGCAGTCAGACCCCCACTGATGACCACCGCATAAGTCATCTGTATATGATTAGTGCAGATCCGACACCCAGACTTTGCACCGATCAGCTTCTCCGGCTGCCTCCGGGCACCGAACGTGAATGCCGGAAGAGAATGGCTCCGGTCATAGAATAGCGGCCGAGCTGCACTAATGCAGCTCTGCTCCTGTTCAAGTGAATAGGAGCAGAGCTGCAATGCAATGTACGGAGTAAACTGCTTCCGGCTCCGTGCATTGCATACTGTGCGATAATCTTCGCCGCCCACAGGCAGCCGAAGCAGCTGATCTGTGCGGTGTCCGGGTTTCAGACCCGCACCGATCATATACTGATGACCTATCCGGTGGATAGATCATCAGTTGTCCGGTAGTGGACAACCCCTTTAGTGGCTTAACAATGGCTTTACTGAGACAACCCTACATGCATCGGTTTTCTCGGTAGATACCTTAATTTTGAGTGGGATCTCCTGATAATCTAATGAGTTTAGTTGTTGGAAGACTGCGTTGGCTGTAAATTTAAATTTAATCACAAAATGTTAGAAAATGTATTAGCCTCTTTTCTCCTTTATTACTATACAGTTTTGTATGGGTTCTGTTGTTCTAGTATAGAGAACACCATATAAAAGAAACATTACGATTTTGGGCATTTTGCCATCTGTGAGACGTAGCTCTGGACATTGTCAATAATGGGTAGCCAGTGTGGTGTATATAGCGGGGGTGGCACAGTAATAGGCATGCTTTGATGTTCTACAGCTGCATCGCTAATGTAGCATTATGCCCATTGGAACCATTGGGTTACTGGGAAATCTAACATTGCATCACCAGGTACAACACTTACTGGTTAGTTCATCGGAAGAACATAAATCCACTGGTAATCCAAGGGCTCACGATAGGTTCGTAGAAGTAGTCACTAGGGTATGGACACAAAATATATCAATGAATTGTTATGCATGAGACATAGTCTTTGCCAATGACTCTCCAGCTATCCCAAACCTTCAAGGCCCGGGCTACACCACACCTAGACTAATTGTAGCGCTACAGATAGATTTTAACTCTTCAGTGACAGCTGCAGTCCAAGATTGCAATTCGGACTAGCTGTAGCTCAATAGTTAAAATCACTCAGCAATGCTACAAGAAGTCTAGGTCTAGACCTGGTTTTAATGTATAAAGTCAATAGAACTTTTTAGGTCACCAGTGACAGAGCATATGTCCACCTTGTCATAATGGCCCAAGATGTTATCCCTGTAAATTTACTATAATCAAGTGTTGATGATACGTGGACCCACTTGTAGGGTGAGGTGACCCCTTCAGCATGAAAATTTATTGTCTTACTTTTAGTGCACATTTTTAAAAATGAACCCTCACCACAGATAAGCAATTGTAGTAGAGCTGAGCAAGTGCGTCAAGAAGTTTTTGAGTTACGATCTTGATCATCGGTTTAGTCCTCATCATGAATTCAGATCCTACCACAAAACGGCTGTCCCCAGTATGTAATCCATAGATTCTTCATTTTTATTTTTTTTAGATTTGTTACAATTCCTTAAATTGTTTTGTCCTCAAGATTCTGGGGGAGTTTTATATCACGTTGTTGCCTTATTTTGTATTTTTATTCAGTGTGGAACACATCCTGCCTATATTTCTCTTCAGAAACGGTTAAAGCATTTCTTGTAGAACAAATAACACCCTAGAAGATAAGAAGTCATTTAAGGTTCTGTCAGCGCTGACGTCAATTATAGTGGTTGAATAGAGTTAAAATGGTCTAACAATACCTGTTATGGTTGGCATCTACACAGGCTTTCTGTTAATACAACTGTCAAGGCCGTATCTACAATGTGCAAATCCTGGCCATCTTCTGATGGAAAACTCAACTTCACTGCAGAGAGGGATTTATATGAAAACTGTCATTGTTTCAGCGGATACAATGAGAATTATATATCAAAACTTTTAAAATGAGCTAGCAAACAAGCCCATTATTCTTGGGGGACAATATTGCAAACACTGTGAAGCTGTTAGCAGCAGCATTATATATATTTCCAGTTTGGTATATTCTTCATATCTCCAAGAGAATGAGAAAATATAAAATTATTTTCTGGTAAATCCCTCATTCTTGGAATATTCTTTTCAGCTGCTTAGCTATATCCGTTTCTGAAAAGGCTGATTGAAAACCAAAATGGCTGCCATTACCGCTCCCGTTGGGATTGTAAACTACTTTTCTCAGATTTAGCTCTGATTTATCAGTACCAGTTTGGGGGTTGTAACAGTACAAAATAAGGCCAACTTGGCCTTTAAGACTCTGGAAAGCATGGGTGACAACTCTTGTGAGAATTGTAGCGCGTGCTATATTAGTTGTCATCAAGCGTTTACCAGAAACCAATATAAATCAGAAACTACTAAACAAATCATAAACTATTTAATAGGTAGGTCCACCTTTGCAAACAATTTTTTTTTTATTGTTCCAATGCAGTCTTAATTAAATATCTCCTTTCATTTTGTGTTTACTTCCTTAATGCAGATCTATATGTTTCCATGGTAACAGACTACAAGCAAAATAGTCTGATCCTTCTGTCATATTGCCATCCATCTGTCTTCTTCCTAACTTACCAAATGTATGTTAGTAAGAATTATGAGACAGATGAAAGGGAGTATGAGCATAATCAGACTACACAAGGTTTGCTTGAAGTCTGTTACTATGGAGACACATAGGTCTGCATAGGAGCTGTAGACAAAAAAAATATTGATTGAACAATTTCAATTAAGACTATTTGCAAAGTTGCTTCACTTTTTTAATTTTACAATAGCAAAAATTTGTTGCAAAGGTGGACATGGCCTTTAACGTAAGATGACAATTTATGACCACAGTTGATATTTTCGGTTAGAGAGAAATGTTCTTTAAATGTTTTATTGATAGGACTTGTACATCTGCACAACTAAGCTAATCTACAATGCATTCGGAAAGTCTTCAGGCCCTTTCAATTTTTTTCACATTTTGTTATGTTGAGACCTTGTGCAAAAAAAAAAAATAATTCCCCATCATTCTGCACTCAGTACCCCATAATGACAAAGGGAAAACAGAATGTTACTAAGCTTTGCTAATTTATTGAAAAGGAAAAACTAAAATATTGCATTGACATAAGTATTCAGACTCTTTACTCAGTACTTTAGTTGAAGCCCCTTTGGCAGCGATAACAGCCTCCAGTCTTCTTGGGTATGATGCCACAAGGTTTGCATACCTGGATTTGGGGATTTTCTGCCATTCTTCACTGCAGATCTTCTCCAGCTCTGTCAGGTTGTATGGGGACCGTCGGTGGACAGCCATTTTCAGGTCTCTCCAGAGATGTTCAATTGAGTTCAAGTCAGGGCTCTGGCTGGGCCACTCCAGGACTTTTACAGAGTTGTCTCTAAGCCACTCCTGTGTTGTCTTGGCTGTGTGCTAGGGTCATTGTCTTGTTGGAAGATGAACCTTCGGGCTTGTCTGATGTCCAGATCACTCTGGATCAGGTTTTTGTTAATATTATCTCTGTACTTTGCTCCATTCACCTTTTTCCTCAACACCCACAGCATGATGCTGCCACCACCATGCTTCACTGTAGAGATGGTATTGGGCAGATAATGAGGAGTGCCTGGTTTCCTCCAGACATGATGCTTAGAATTGAGGCCAAAAAGTTCAATCTTGGTTTCATCAGACCACATAATCTTGTTTCTTACAGTATGAGAGTCCTTTAGGTGCTTTTTTTTTTGCGATTTCCAGGCAGGCATTCATGTGTCTTTTACTGAGGAGAGGCTTCTTTCTGGCCACTCTGCCAAAAAAGCCCAGATTGGTGGAGTGCAGCGGTGATGGTTGAACTTCTGTAATTTTCTCCAATTTGCACACAGGATCTTTGGAGCTCAGCCAGAGTGACCATTGGTCTCTTGATCACCCCCCTTACCAAGGCCCTTCTCCCCGATTTACTTAGTTTGGTGGGGCGGCCAGCTCTAGGAAGAGTCCTGGTTGTTCCAACTTCTTCCAGAATTTTTTTTTGTACACTTCTCCAGATCTGTGCCTCCACCCAATCCTGTCTCTGAGCTCTACAGGCAGTTTTTTTCCTCCTCGTGGCTTGGTTTTTGCTCTAATTTGAATTGTCAGCCGTGAGACCTTATATAGACAGGGGGGTGTCTTTCCATATCATGTCCAATCAAAATGAATTTACCACAGGTGCACTCCAATCAAGGTGTAGAAACATTTCAAATATGAGCTAGAGAAATGGGAGGCCCCCAGATCTAAATTTCAAGGGTCTGAATACTTATGTCCATGCGAAATGAGTTTTTCATTTTTAATAAATTTGCCAAAAATTTCTACAATTCTGTTTTCACTTTGTCATTATGGGGTATAGAGAGCAGAATGATGGGGAAAAACTTGAATTCTTATCTATTTTAGCACAAGGCGTCAACATAACAAAATATGACAAGGTCTGAAGACTTTCCCAATTCACTGTAGTTGGTGATAGGACCCTCATTTTCATCCAAAACGCATACATTAATTACTTCAATAGGGAGTAGGGGAGTGATGTAGAACATACCTGTACAGAACATATCATGGGAGGACCAGAAAAGCCAAGAAAAATACTTCCTTGTTTACAATAAATACATTTATGTAGTTCAATTCCATACATTTTTATTTTTTTAAAACAATTATTATATGGGAGTATGGTGTAAGTAACCGTTATCTGACTCTTGTCATGCTCTCGCAGCTTCTCGACACTTTAAGTTATTGCTTGAGATGAGGGAAATCTAACAATGTTATTTTGGGTGCCTATGAGACGATTCTTTCTACTAATTAATTATATTGAATAGTTTCCAGCCTTGCTGTTAAACATCCTCAAAAAAATAGTTCTACCTTACTTAAAAAAATGTTTACACTTTTTTTTCACACCATTATTGGCAGTGTGTACTTTTGTAGACACTAGGACATATATACCTAAAACCAGCATGAGGCACGTTCTCAAGCTGTGGTACGTGTACCCCAGGGGTTACAGGTCATGTCTCTAGGGGACATTCTCATTCTGTGATTTAATAAGCAGCATAGTGTATGATCATAGCCTTGGGGGTACTTTAATGTAATTATTTTGAGTACATGGATTGGGAGCATTAAGAAACACTGATCTAGAACTTCGGTCTATTAGCTCGTGAGTCATTCACAAGGTGCTCTTGAGCCACACTCGGTTTTAAAAAAGGTAAAAAAGTCTATGAAAGATATATCTTATATGTGTGTTTTAACTGCCAGTGAGATGGTTTGGACTCTAGTGCTACTCGATCTGTTACATGACTAAATATTATTTAAAGCTTCCACATACAAAGGACCAGAGAGTCACATGTGTCTCCCAAGCCACTTTTTGGAGAACACTGATGTAGACCATTGTATACTCTGGATTATCGAACATTAAAGTAGTCTGGAAAATTAGTTATTTTAGTTTTATATATATATATATATATATATATATATATATATATATATATATATAATTTTATTTTATTAGACTCTTTTTATCATTAGGACCTCAAGTATCTTTTATAATATTACAGCACAGCCAGTATGTTTGTGTATACAGTATCTTCTATTTTTTTTGTTTTCTTTTATATACGATCACACTGAATATAATGTTCTCATTTTAGCCTACTTTTAGTAAGTGGATTTGTATATTTAGCTGCAATTTCTAGAGCTTTTAGGCCAGTTTTTTTAAGGAGTGGATGGTCCTTAAACAATACAAAAAAAAAATACATCTAGTTATATAGAATGAGCATCGTAGGACGTTATTAAGTTGTCAGCCTGAACTTGTGACTGATAGCCAAACAGAAGAGTGTTTTTTTTTAACTTCATTTTCACTATCGTCTTCATAAATGGACATCAATAAAACAATCTGGATCTTTTATGTTGACCCATGTTTGAAAATTTTAGCACACATTTTTTTCATCTAAAATTTCCATTCCATCTCTTGTTCTATAACAGATACAATATTTTTTACAGGTCATGAATTTTACCAATATATTTCCTTTTACCACAGGAATGATCTTGACCATCAACTGCAAAAAGTGAGTTCAGGCTATCATAAGCTTATGGTTATTTTTGTAAAAAAAAAAAAAGAAGAAGAATCCCCTGGATTTGTTCCAATTGTTTCTAAGTGCATCTCACTTCTGGATGGAGATGGGCCCCACAACTATCGGACTTTATTGCAGCTGCTATGTCTATCACCTTGCTGGTTACACCCATACTTTTTTCCACTGTTCGGCCCTATTCACACCGCGTTTACGTGCTCAAAATTGCATCTAACACCACATGATTTAAGCTTCCCGTGGATATCAATGGGAATGACACGTTTACACATCAGGATTTTCAGTGCTGTGTGTACAAGGCCTTAGGCTTTATTTACAGATCACGTGCTTGTTGCAGATTTCGATGCCGATTTTTGAGCCAAAGCCATAAGTGGTTTCAAAGGGAATAAGACATATGAAGGAAAAATGTATACTTCTCCTCCCTCCTGGATCCACTTCTGGCTTTGGTTAAAAAAAAAATGCAACAAATACGCAATGTGTAAATCCAGCCTTTCAGGGACAGCGTGGATTTTGACAACCTTTTACTCACTTTTATTAAAAAAGAGGCATTATTTCATATTAGAAAAAAGGAAATTCTTGTTAATGTATACCAAGATAAGCATTTGACAGTCTCCTAAAAGATATGTTCCACTTTTTTATGAATTCCATATGACTAAACTGAGGTTTTTGAAGCGCAATTTTTAGCTACAATGTAATCATGGAAACAAAAATCTGGAAGTTATGGGTCTCCCCTAAAATTATAGGTTTTACCATGGATGCCATAAACTTCCAATACTAATCTTCCATATGTTTTATGAGCGTATAGTCACTGCAAAAGGCTATATCAATAGGGGGTGCAGAGATATCAGTTGCACCTGGTGCCTGAGTGGGCACAATGGCCCATCTACGACAAGAAGACACAAGTATTCTAAATGACACATAGCAGGTGGGGGGCCTTGTGACATTTTTGTGGCCATACCTTAGATCAAAGAACATGTAAGTCACCTTATTGTCATAGACCAGAATCCAACCAACTAAGACCCTAGTTACTACAGAATAAGGCTTACAAAGTGCCACTGGCCCAGCACATGTTGCATTAGAATAAAAAAGTTCATAAATCGGAGTTGAACATTTGTACAGCACAATCTTTCAGTTGCCCTAATTTATTTAAAAATAAATTACAATTAAAACAAAACGGACTTGACGTCCAATACCGGTAACAAAAATTTGCAACACCACGCTAAAGGTTTAAATGAAAAAAATATATAACAAAGGAAATACAAAGGCTTTGGTATGGTTTTTTACAATCAACAATGGTTAATTTTGATATGTACTTGTGAACAACTTGAAAAACACTTAAGTTGAAAACTCTTGCAAGCACTTTTAATCGGTATAAGGAATGATCTATATGCACAAGAATGATTGGACTGTGAACATTTTATACAATCTATCTAGGAACAATTAAACGACCTGCTGACCAAGAAAAAAAAAATATGATGCATGAAAAAGTGTATAAAACATCTATACAGTATCCTCGTCAAATATAAATGAAATTAACTTTATTATAGAAATCATTCTGGGAGATTTCTAGGGAAGACAAAAAAGTACAGTTTGACATAAAACAAATTGGATTATATCGAAGACATAATCTACCTTTCATCTACCAAACGTATCTCTTGAGTTTTTCTTTTTCCTTTTTTAGTTTTTGGGAATTAAACGTCAACCTTTGGGGATTACCTATGAACGGAGGGAATATAAGGAGGGTGAAGGTCTCTTAAATAGAATTTTTTGTTTTCGGCAACTGGCCCGAGGAAAGTCGATACAAATGTAGAGTGTCCTTGGACAAACTCTGGGCATCGATATATCTTGATAATTCTTTATATTCGTGGCTTGATCATGGCTTCCATTTAAAAAAACAAACAATTATGACTATCGGAGAGCAGATTCTTCCACCCAGCCTGTGTTGTTCTGTTCGTCATTATATAACAAAGTCAGTTTACAAAGAGTACATCAAATGGATAAAAGTTTGGATATCAAAATGAAGATTTGATCCAAATGATATAATGCTCTGAATGTGCAAATGTCCATTTGTGCAGTCCTTCCCAATATTATCGGTACACAGTTGCTGTGCAGAGAAGTCTTTTTTTTATTATATCCCAAGACAGTTCTCAGTTTTGTTTTTTTTATAAAATACTGCTGAACATCCAACTGTTCTCCATAAAGTCATTGGTTAAATTAACACGATTTTTACTGTAGTCTTGGCCAGTACTGAGACATGTCAGGTTCACTGCCGGGTACTTGTACTGGGACTGACACTCCAGGGGAAATGAGACCTAAAAGAAACCAAAAAGTTTGAATTATAATTTCACGTTATTTTATGTTGTTTTTTTACATCACAATCCACATCTCATGCACTCTGTGGTTTTAGGACATTCATTGGAATTATCATTAAGATGCAGGGCTTGATTTTGAGCATGCATGGTCTACAGAGTGTGATTTCCGTTTTTTTTTTAATCTACTTTTTAATTATCCACAAATTTTTTGGACAGAAGGGCTGCACAGGTGCAGACGCTGCTTGGTGTATGAATGTGTGTCTATCCCATTCAGGAGTGGCTGTGTATGAGGAGTGAGAGAGAGGGTGGAAAATAATGGAATGCCTACCTGTAGAAGTTGTACCAGAGGTGCCCATTGATTGGCTGTTCATGTGTGTCTGCATGTGGGGAGGTGTGTATGTATCATAGCTCCGCCCATTCACTGATGGACTTGTGGGCAGCATGCATGAGTAGGAGGAGGTCTGGCTGGGTACAGGGGGCTGGAAGAAGAAAGAAAAGCAATATTACTGCTCAGTGCTATCTGTGATGTATAAACACAATCACTGCACCTCCTGTATCCAACATCTGCCCAGTGCAAAAATGTAAGTGTGTCTGTGTGTTTGTGCCTACATAGACTATTGCATCTGTAGGTAAACTACATTTCGCACTGTAGTTGTTTATTTAGGGAAATGGCGTTTACCTACAGTTCAAATGCGGAACATCATATTGTAGGGGCATGCACCTCATGTATAGGAGATCAAACTGCAATAAAAGGACAACAAGAAAGAAAGTACTGGTAGAAGTTGTGCACAGCCCGACATAAATGTAAACACCCATAAGTAAAGTTTTGTAAAACCTAATTATTTCTGATTCTATCTAAAAGGACAGTGGATGAAATGTTTTAAACTATTACTATTATGCTTACCAAGTTAAGCATTCTATCGCTCGGAGAGAATAGAGACCTATAGATGCCATCAATAGATGTCATCAGGTGTAAAAATATCTGCTTTAATGTGTGACCAAATCAGGCACACATCTATTCAATTAGTGGTCAGAAACTATCTGCAAATTTAGAAAGATTGTATGAGATTAAAAAAAGATGGCTGCTTTCTTCCAGAATTAGTGCCACTCTTGTCCATAGGCTGTGTGTGGTACTGCAGCTCTGTATCATCCACTTGAATCGGGCTGAGCTGCAAACCAGGCACTAAGGCCCCATGCACACGAACGTGCTTTTGCGGCCGCAATTCCCCGAAAACCCACGGGAGAATTGCGGCCCCATTCATTTCTATGGGGCCATGCACACGACCGTAGTTTTTACGGTCCGTGCACGGCCCGGGAGCCCGCACCGCAGAAAGAACGGACATGTCTTATTACGGCCGTGTTCTGCGGTCCGGGCTCATTGAAAATAATGGCCGCGGCCATGTACATGGCTCGCGATTTGCGGGCGGCTTGTGGCTGACAGTCCGCTGCCGGCCGACCCGAAAATCACGGCTGTGCACATGGCTACGGTTGTGTGCATGAGGCCTAAGGTGGCGCTCCTTCTTGTAGTAGGCAGCCATGTTTTTCCTAATCTTATACAACCTAAAGGCTCTTAAGGGAAGTTGTTTTCTTTCCGTTATCAAATGGGTCTGAATCGAAAAGGTAAGATTGGCACTACGGTTGTCAGACAATTGACCAATGATTGATTTAAATTCTGTTTAGTATGACCTAGGCATATGGTTACCATAAAATGTGACAGGCCTATCAATATATTGCAGAGTATATGTGGGGCTTTCGCGTGTCTTTCCAAAGCCTGTGCCCATTTATCCCAAGCCAAAATGAAATATAGTATTCCAATACAGTAACCCTATGAACCCATGAAAAAAGAATCAACAATGCTCCTGTAACCAAACCAATACAAGTAAAATGGTTTTCTGGAATTAGAAAATGTTTGCTTTTTTTTTCCCCCAGAGACAGTGCCACTCTTGCACATAGGCTGTGTCCAGTATTGCAGCTCAGCCCCATTCACTTCAAAAGGGTATGAGCTGCAATAGTAGACACAGTCTATGGATTAGTGTGGCACTGGAGAAAAAAATAGACCTTTTTTTTTTTTTTTTTATTCCAGACAACCCCTTTAAGCATGGTCGAGTTTTGAAATTATGACGACGGGAATAATCTTTCTTTCAACTATTACATTAAAGAAATAATACAGTTCATATTGTTCCTGAGGCTAATTGAGAAGGGCACAGGTGGCAGGTAAATTTATGTTATGTAGTATGCATCATAAAATTCCATTAATCTATCTTCCAACAGCCCCGTACAGGATGCCTAACCCTAAAAATATTTTCGTTTTGCTCCTTTATGTCTTGATCAGGGAACTCTATGGTGATCGAAGTTCGGGTCAGTAGAACTGTGTGGGGTTCTGGCGTGGCGGGCGTAATACAGACCCTGGGACGGGCCTATGTTGTAAATTCTTATTGTAACGGGGGTAAGAAGCTATGTCAATTCTGGCTTTCAGGCTTTGCAAAGAGAACGGGAAATCTAATTAGGACTTCAAATTAGAATATTTTTGGGAACAAACGGTTCTGAATTTTTTTTATCTCATTATATTAAGAGGATGTGTTGAATAAAATAAGCCACGTATATTAGCACGATACATTGTATGCCCAAAAAATATGACTAGTTATAATCGCAATAATTCCCACTAGTGGTAACTCCCGGTCGTCTCTATGTTATAACCTATTTTTGCTTCAATTCATAGTTTGTGAATAGTATTATTATTATTATTATTATTATTATTATTATGAACTCTTCTAAATGATTTCTAATTATATATTGGCTCTTGCCTATCAATAAAGCACATGAGGATACTCACTTGCATAGGAAGGTTATTCGACATGGTGAAGCTAGGCATAGGTGGCAGCGCACTGTACGTGTTTGTAAGAGCTGAATCTGTTCTTCCCAACATAGAACCTGTTGTGAATGACGATACTGCGGGGGAGAAAGAAACATGTTGTTATAATGTACTTATGGCTTCTTCTTGCAGGTATTCTCCTCACGTCATCACATTTCCCCTGTCATATATTGATCAACAATTTTTACAACTGCACAGTCTATTGTAGGTGCTTTCCAAACATGAACTAGGCCGTCACTGACCAGGATCCGGTCTGATGGCAATGATATAGAAACAATATGTTCCCTTTATTTAATGCCATAAAAGGGGTATTTCCGGAATCAAAAGTTATCACCTATCCACAGAATAGGTGATAATTGTCTGGTTGCTGGGGGCCCGACTGATGGAACCCCTACCGATCATGAGAACAGGAGTCCCGAACCCCCGTTCCTTCTCACTGTGTGCCCAGCATTGAGGAGGAGCTTGAATGGACCAGCAGTCAAGCAGCTATACTTAGCTGTGTTAGTCATTCCCATAGACGACTGCTTCTCCATTCAATGTCCTCACTGCAGTCAAGCAGTGAGGTGGAACAGGGTGTTCAGTACGCCCATCCTAACGATGTGTGGGGCCCCCAGCGATCAAAAATGATCACCTATCTTGTGGATAAGTAATCATTTTTTATTCTGGTACAACCCATTTAAACATAGTTATCATAATGCATATAATATGTAGGAACAACGGGTGGAAGAGGTAGTCCTGCCTCTTCTCCCATTAGTGATATTATTACCACTGTTTCCTTGGGAAGTCTTGGTCTTTGTCTCCCAAAGTCTACACAAACTTGTTACATTAGGTGTTAGAATTCTTGTTATCTGCTATATTAACCCAAACCATTAGTCTCAATTGTGCTATAGTTTTAGGTTGCCCATCTGCTAGGTAGACTGTGCAAAGGTAAATTTATTGCCATTGAGAATGGGTTAAATTTAAAAAAATATTTTTATTATTTACCAATTGCTTAAACCAATGTGGCTTTTCGAGATTTCAAGAGACTGAACTGGGAAGAACTCTCTCATATTCCCGATTTTAATAATTTAGGGAATCATATCGAAGTTGAAATTTGAAAGCAAAGTTTTACAATATTTCAGCCGGTATGATAAATCCACTTTGAGTAAACGCTTGAAATTGCTGTAGTCCATGTACTGACCTGGAGTACTTGGTTGTGGGATTGGCTGGTAGACACTGGTGCTGAAACTACTGCTGATAGGAATGTGACTCGGTGTGTTACTGGCTTGCCGTCTCTGGTTTCGTAACTTTTCTTCTCTTCTCCATTTTGCTCGTCGATTTGAAAACCATACCTGGTGGTGTAAGGAGACCCATTGAGTGATCGATCGATCATCTTACTTAGTCAACATAGTAAAATGCATCCACTGTTCATACATTAAAGGGGTTTTCCCATCAGAAACATTTATGACATATCCACGGGATATGTCATAAATGTCAGATTGATGCGGGTCCTACCTCTGGGACCCGCACCTATCTCTAGAATGAGGCCCACTAAACCCAGTTCTAACTTTTTCTGCTCCCTCTGCCTCCCCGGCCACTTCCTGACTATATGGTCGGGAGTTACAAAAACAGCTTAGCTCGCCGAGCAACGCTGTTTCTGTAGCTCCCATAGTAATGAATGGCAGATACGGAAGCAGTGTAGCATGCGAGCTACGCTGTTTCTGTAACTACCATTCAGTTCTATGGGACCTACGGAAACAGCGTAGCTCAGTGAGCTACGCTGTTTCCTAAGTCATGGTCGGAATTCACCTGCTTCTGCCGCAACACAGAGTGGCAGAATGGGGATTAGGGGGCCCCATTCTAGAGATAGGTGCTGTTACCAGAGGTGAGACCCACATCAATCTGATATTTATGACATATCCTGTGGATATGTCATAAATGTCTCTCATGGAAAAACACCTTTAAGGGGTGGAGGTCTCAAAATAGGCTTTAAAATATTTAGCTCTTGAACTTTTTGAGAACATGCAACTATTTATTGAATATGTAAGACGTCCTTATTGGTTACACAAGGCTTCTCATTCTCTACAGTGCGTTGTGTAGGATCTATAAATACAACTATACATTCAGAGGGCCCCCACGTGTCTGCATGTGTGTACTGTGCTTGAACATAAATGTGATGCATTTTACACCGGAGGTCAAACATCTTATTTAATTACATAGTAACAGTTACCTGTATCCTAGCTTCTGGCAAATCTATTTTGGCAGCTAATCTTTCTCTGGCAAACACATCAGGATAATGGGTTCGTTCAAATTCTGCAAGCATATAAATGAACAGGTTACTTAAGAGTAATGCACAGGTTTCATTATCAAAGCTGTTAAACTTCTCCAATTAGAGGATGAGCTCTTGTGGCCCTTGTTCTACTGTTTTTTTCCTTCTCCGCCGAGAGAGGAGTGACTGTGTACATGGTCATTAGATCTTAGTATATTTTGCTTATATAACCAGCCTTTTTAAAAAACGGAGATTGTATTTAACTTTTTTTAAAATTTTTACATTTATTTTTTTAAAAATTTTTTTTATACCCTACATGGATGACACAATGACCTGTACCTTTTTCTAAAGCCTCTATTTGTTCCTGGGTAAATGAAGTTCTGTTCCTTTGAAGTTTTCGTTTCAATTGAAGCCTCATTTGTGCTTCATCTGAGTCTTCACCGTTAGAACTGATGGAGTTGGTGTTTTCTGCACCTCCTTCTTGCTGTGGGCATCCTTCTAGAATAGAGGGGGCAAGTTAAACTCAAGAAATGGTCTACACCATTCACTATCCAATAGAACACTAACAGTTTCAGTACGTTTTAATGAAAAGAAAAAAAAATGCAAATATTTGTCTTCAAAAATGTAATAATCTACATTTTTTTTATTCGTTACAGGACAGATGAGCATTTGCCAAATAATTTTACTCCCTAAGCAATCACTTATTCAACTTCAAAGTGGACTTAATATTTCAAAATGTATTATCAGTTTCATAAAAAGTAAAGAAAGCAAATTTAATTGGCAAAATGGAAATGTATAAAAATTAAGATAAAAATATGTTTTGAGTCAGGTAAGAAGAATTTAGCCCTGTTAACACTTCTTCTCCAAGATTATCTATACTTAGCAATTTAATCAATTAAATGTTGATAGGTTTGCATAAAATGTGATTAAGAACTCAAATGAAGCTTGAAATCTCTAAAAGAAATATTTATCTAGTTTTCTTTTTTCTTTTTTTTTTTATATATATATTTGAATTCCGCAGTCAATTTCATGTTTAAAGGTTCTGAATTTAGAAGTGCGCGCATTGTTCTACAATTTTATTCAACCATTGTACGAGTGTGCAATTCCCTGACACCTATTACAGTGAACAGTTGTAATTATATCATCAGTAAGAACAGCCTATAATTGCAGAAAATTGAATTTTATATTTAGATAAAGGGACTGTCCATTCTTTGTAATATGGCGCACAAGAAAAGTGAGATTTCTTTAAAAAATACTGTAGAATTTTTTACAAGATAATGTAGTGACTTCAGTAACATATGGTAACTTTATAATATTTATGGTAAGCGTAGAACTTAATGGCGTTGCCTTAGACAAAAAAAAAATTCAAAAATATTCACACCTGTATTTAATATACTGAGTGTCTAGTAGACAAATGGGAAAATGTCAAAGGATTTCAGCCTAGGTTACTCATAAACCTTTAATGCCTAATCCACACTAACATTTGATTTCATTTTTGTCTTTTTTATTATTATTATTCATGTATTTTCCTTTAGTACTTAACTTCTTTTTTTTTTTTAATTTTTTTATTTATAGTGGTGTAATGATCCATAAGTAATTTATAAATACATGAATGAGTATTGGGGGATTTCAGATTTTTTTCAATTTGTTTTATTCCGCCAAATAAAAGAAGCAAAAAAATATTGACCCTTATTCCTTGAAAGAATTTGTACCTTCTGTAATTAAATATTGTGGGAATTAACATCAGAGGAATATCCTAACACAATAGTGTTGCCTTCAAAGGGTTAAGAGAATTGTGACAGAATCTGGTGGGTTCTTTTCAAACACTTTGAAATGTTTTAAAACCCCAACATTCCCTTCCATTTAAATCTAGGGATTCATCTACAGTGAGGACCATATGGACGTTTGTAGACCTATTGAGATGACCACCAACACATGAATAGAATTGGAGCTGCTTTTCAACCGTGCACAATGGCAGCAGAGTAAGAGAAACTATTAAACACTCAGGCTAGGGGGATTGGCAAACTTCCGTGGGTAGAATTTTGAGGACACAATCGGGACGTAGAACAAAAGGATTCTCTTGAATCTCGCAGTGATCTACATTGTATCACAAGGGGTCCAGTCAACAGACTGTTAGGCAAGTATGTTAACCTTTAGGCGCAGCGATCATTAATCACTGTCCTCAAGCCTGGCCTACTCAAAGCTATATAGGATTTTTTTGTAACTTTCTATAGGACCAGAAGAAAAAAACAAAACACCTAAATGTGTCAATGGGATAACTCCATACACTCCAGCTATTTACTCAGCAGCAAAAAAGAAAAAAGGCGGAAAAGTACTCAGTTAAGATTAGATAAACTTCAACTCACATATTAACACACGAGTGTCCATCTATTTACTCATAGAATCTGATGTGTAGCTTCTTAAATGTTCTGCTACTAATGTCTGAAGTGTGTTTGTGTTCTGTGTGATCAGGAAAGAAAACTACCCCCCTCGTAGTTTTATCTTGGGGCGACATTTCTTTATAAGTCCAAAAACACTCGCTACACCATAAATAATGCCGGAAAAAAAAAGTTTGTATTTGTGCTTTTTTTTGCTATAATTTTTTTTCATTACTTTTACGCAGTTCTATAACATTTTCTGAGAACTGTTTATTGCAAATTACTTGTTCAGTACCAAGTAGAAAAATTTAAAATCAAAAATGTCTCAATCACACAAGTAAATTTGGCCGTTGAAATAAAACATAAAACCGATCTTTTTGTGTCCTGATCTACTCCTTACATAGGGTTAGTGCGGATCTACAAGGAGATGGTTATACATTATATATCGGTTTTGGGTATTCTACTGCCCACCACATGTGCGGGTACTTTAGAGGCCCATGTGTGCTGGAACGTGTCGCGTCACAAATTGCCACCAGCTGGCACAAGTGGAAACGTGATATCCTACAATAGACTAGAATCTAAAAGAGGATGCTAAGGTTTCCCGAACTGGAGATGTGTAAGATCTAGTTATCATGGGGGCAGGCATTTTACTACACTTCTTATAGGTTATCCTGTTGAAGAACACTTCAGACAGATCCTCCTCGACCTGCAATGGCTGCTATCGGAGAACAATAGAGTGTATATTCAACTTCACTTTAATTGGGGAAAGGATAGACTTTTGGTTTAGAGTTACCATATGCAGTTCACAGAACAATAATACAACACATTATACCTGTGGCACAAGAGGGGACTCCATAACAAAAACCACAAAAAGGAGCCCCTACTGGTGTGGTTTATGCCATCACACCCTAACCTCTTGAGACGTGATGGGCCAACACTTGTTGCCCTTCCCCAGCTCTTGAAGTAGAGAATCACAGATTACATAAGAAAGGAGGATAGGACTAATTTGTCCTGGGGCCCCCCTATTCTTAAGGGCCCCGTAGCAGCTTTATGAGCTACTTCTATGCCTTTGAATTACACAGTGGTAAGAGGAAGACTGGCGACATACCGATGTATTAGAGCTGAGTCTGTCATTTATCCTTGTTATTTTGTGCATGGTAATAGGACAGCGCACTAGGTTTATCTGGACAACCACATATAATACATAATGTTACCATGATTTATACTACAAAACAAACTCAGCTCTGCTACATCTGTACAGTATATATATGCTCACACACCTTGTAAATGCAGGAGCATATATCTTGGTATATGAACCGCTATGATCGGTGTGAGAAGTGAGCAGATGCCTGTATACAGATTTAGCAGAGCTGAGTATGTCACATGACACAATTCCTTATGATAATATTTTAGCACAAACTATATAGCCCTAAGGGTTCAAGAAGACACAGACAATACACAAGAACATTTGCAAACTTATACATGCACTTATTATTGCTGAGAGCCACTTATATACTGTATATTACTTTCCTGCATTTCACATGAACTCCAATACTCCCTTTTGCTTCTGCCTATAATTTAAGTGCATTAATTACTTCTATCTCTCTCATGTCTAATATCTATGTATCTGTCTATTTATCATATATCTATCAATCAATCTTTCTAATATCTATCCAATGTTTATATCTCCATCAATTATCTATTCTAATATCTTTGTATCTATTTATCTTAAATATATATATATATGTGTGTGTGGGTATATATATATATATATATATATATATATATATATATATACATATCATATAACAATCAATTTATGTAATATCTATCTATCTAATATCTATGTATCTTCATATATATATATATATATATATATATATATATATATATATCTTTCTATCTACTGTTTCTAATATCTTCCTATCTACTGTATGTTTCTATAATCTATATATACTGTATCTACCTATCTTACTACTGTTTATCATATATATACATATATATATATATATAAATATATATATATAGTATCTATCTATCTATCTATCTATCTATCTATCTATCTATCTATCTATCTATCTATCTATCTATCTATCTATCTATCTCATATCTATCTATCTCATATCTATCTATCTCATATCTATCTATCTATCTATCTATCTATCTATCTATCTATCTATCTATCTATCTATCTATCTATCTATCTATCTATCTATCTATCTATCTATCTATCTATCTATCATATCTAATATCTCTATCATTAACGATTTTTTTCTTATTAAGGATAACTATATATTATAACCACACATATTGAGTTCATTAAATGCTATCGACACTACATGTGTGTGAAATATATCTATGCATTTATATATTACATGGGTAAAGCAGTGGGCAGCAGTATAGTCCTATAGACATCACATTGTGCATGAAGAGAGGTAAAGCCGGGGGTAAACGTCAAGCACCGTCAGCCTTAGGAGCCGTACGAGCTGCACATAGGTGCGATGTACATGCGTGTCTGGTTTTTTTCTTGATGGGATTTCAAAAAGTCACACAACTTTTTATTTTTACCCTTAAATAATCTGAAAATCTCAATTGATTTGTCGCACATGGAAGTGTTAAAACAACAACAGTGTGACTATAATCACATGCCAAGTAACCGTAGAATCGCATGTGACTTGTCGCAAGAGACACTAATATAGACCTCCATGCGACATGTTGTCGTAAAGCCCCGGCCTTATCTAGTGCTCACATGTCACCCCCTCCAGTGCTCAGTCATATAGAGTTACATATACGTGACACTCAATTAAGATATCTGGTTTAAGACATCTATAGAAAGGAGTCAGGGAGTGAATGGACTGCTCAGGATAATCCATAGAAAGAGACTCGAGTGACTGCGCTCCACTATTATCCCACAGCCGGAGCAGCTGACGCGCCGGCCTGTGTGTGTGTCATGTATGGGATTTACTCCTTGGAAGAAGACACAACAGAGAAAGACTCTGGGAAATAAGACTCATTCCTGGGTTTCTTAGTGTCTTAATCAGTGAGGCGGAAAGGCAGTACCATCAGACAGTAACTCAGCAGCTTCCAGGGAGAACACAACATGGCGCCCTGTGTACTGGCGGGAAAATGGCTGAATCCTAAACAGGAGCTTTATAGTCTTATCTGAGGGGGTAAAGTTACAAAAGTGTCTCAGTCGTCAGTAAATGGCTGCGTAATTCTCTCCCCGGACTGAGCGGCCTCTTTTATGTCTATTATGGAGATCTCTGTGTTCAGGGTGTTGTTAATATTGGGAACATATTTGTGCCCTGCGAGGCCTCGGCCTGCCTTATGCTTCCTCAGTAATGGCCTCTTATGGAGCAGCAACATCTCCGAGCAAGGAAAGCAGAACAGCCAGAAAGAGAGAGGAGCGTACGGGAGACTCATTCATATTCTCAGGGCACTGAGTGTAGATATTATTTCCTTCTTAAAGAGACAGTATTCACTGAGGGGTGGATACAGCATATAAATATATGTATGTATAGGGATAGTGTGGGAATATAGAGAGATATTACTATTTGGACCAGCGAGGACTAACTAACTTCTATATAATTAACTTATAACAACTCATATTAGTTAATTGACATATTAAAAATATTGGAAAAAAAATAAATATATATATATATATATATATACATACATATGTAAAAATTACACAAATATATTTCTAACTATCTGGCTTCATAATTAACTGAAATCAAATCTAATCTAATGGAGGATTTATATATATATATATATATATATATATATATATATATATATATATATATATATATAAATTTAAAAAATTACACACGTAGCCATATCTATCTAAATGTCTATCTGTCCATCTTATGATCTTTTTCTCATATCTTTCTATCTGTATCTATCATCTACCTCCCATATCTATCTCTTTCATATCTATCTAATCTGTCTATCTATCTATCTATCTATCTATCTATCTGTCTGTCTGTCTGTCTGTCTGTCTGTCTGTCTAATCTGTCTCTCATTATCTATCTATCTATCTATCTATCTATCTATCTATCTATCTATCTATCTATCTATCTATCTATCTATCTATCTATCTATCCATCTCTCATATCTATCTGTCTCATATCTATCTATCTATCTATCTATCTATCTATCTATCTATCTATCTATCTATCTATCTATCTATCTATCTATCTATCTATCTATCTATCCATCTCTCATATCTATCTGTCTCATATCTATATCTCTCTTATAACTATCTGTGTAATTATACATATCAATATCCATAACTTACGGGAACAGATCTCCCAGGAAATCTATTTTCATATACACACTGCTTCATTTTTACATAATAAATTGGACATTTATAATGTATTGTACTTAAAAGTAGTACTAGACAAAGCTAATTGTATTCTAGCCATGTACTAAAAAGTTTTTTTTTTAATATTTTTATCAGGATGAAGTTCATTTGCAAAAAAAGTGCTAACAAATACCAATAGTGACATTAAGTAACGATCAATTGTGCCAAATGACAAACACTGCTCTGCTACATTTGGATGTGTGAAAGTCCAACAATGCAGCATTTATATCTACAATCAATTGCATTGTATTTGGCCAATCACAGATTTATCACTCTTTTTTAAAAAAAAGTATCAATAAATTATAACTTCGTTAATGATAATGGTTCTAGAATGTTCGTTTTAAGAAGATTCTAAAGTTGGTCCAACGACCTTAGATGATCTCCTGACCATGCGATGGAGGGACCCGGCAGCCCCATTCATGGTGATGGGAAGGAACATTAAGTGACACATAATATAAGGATCAGCAGTGATGGGACTAATCAGGATACAGGGGGAGCCCCACTTTCCCATCTTAGCCCCCTTCTTTTTATATTGTTTTTTTAATTGGCAAGCGGAGACGTATCGTGTCCAAGGGTCTCCTGTGAAACATTTCTACAGCTGCCCCTCCAACTAGACGCTTTATTCATGTCTCCTTAATGAGAAACAAAACGATCTCTAATGAGCAATTACATCACCACAGAATTCTTCTTCCCATAACTAATTCTTGTGTGTGACAGAAACATCTATTGTGGCAGATACTGGGCATATTCCTTGTACGGGGTCCTGTTCTGCTACCTTGTCTGGAATAATGCGTCAAGACAATACTGCGCCACATCTACGAAATATCGGCTAAGGATTATTACGAACCAATTAAATTCCATATGAGCCTTGGGAATAAGCCCGTCATCTATCTCCATTCCCATACTCGTGATTCCTATCTGACAAAATCAACATTCAACCGTGAAACAACTGCCTTAGAAATGCAGATGTAGCAGAGCTGAATTGTCGTGTTGCGAGAAATTTTAGAGGTCAAATAATATAGAAGGGTTTCTTGCAGATATGATATCACCGTATGTTATAAATCCAACTCAGCTCTGCTACATCTGACAAACTCCTCTGCCACATATAATCAACGGAATAGCAAGATGGCTTGAAAATACAGAATGATCAGTAGTTTGTAAATGCTACAACAACGATACTACACCAATGACCTATATAGTACCTCCAAAACACAGCATGTCGATAGCACAACCAAGACTAAGCTCGTGCAAATCTTTGCAAAAAATTATAATGCATAATTAACCCCTCAAATAACTTACGTCTATACACGCTCATGAGAATAACGTAAGTGATGATCCATTATAAACTACCATCTAAGTCATTTATATACTCTCAAAGGAGTAAGATTACTACAATAGAGAAGAAACAACTTAAAGAAACCTGCAATAAACATTTATAGTCATTCTGGGAAAATGAGACCTCACTAACCAGTAGATTAATTCTAATATAATTAACATATTCTGCATTATAACATCCACAGAGCATCACGTCTACAACCCCTGTTCAATATTAAACATCCATAAATATTTACCTTGTGTAGGCTGGCCTGGCACTGATGTACCCGGATACCAACCAGGCCGGGTCCCCCAAGTCCCTGTCTGTCCGTTCAGCATCCTCAGCTTGTCATACATGCCATCTGCGCCCATCTGTTGCTTCTCGCTAGCCAGGTTGCGCAATACTCTGTTTATTGACGATACCTGCAGGACAAATAGGAATGAGGTTATTGGCTCTATACTGGTCATGGATGTGATAATTATCTTAGTGTTGGCTGTATGTTCAGTCTATGATCTCCATACCATAGGGGTCTGAATGAATTGTCTCGGATGATAATTAGAAATATAGAATTTTGCCTTTAAGAATCTATCAATACATTTCCAATATTAAGGTGACGTAAGGACGCGAGTCATTATTTAAGACGCTCAGTACGTTCTATCTCTCCTTCTAATGTATGTGATGTAGTTCAGTGGGTATATCCCCAACCTAAGCCTATAAGACGTATTGAGTGCATCGCCATTGAAAACTGTTGACTTACACTAGGGATGTTATCGTTGGTGCAGACGCCTTCCGACAGTAGCCTGTCTCGTATTTCCCACGCAAAGATGGAGGGGCACTCTCTCTTATACTGGGCTATTTTGCTGACCACCTCTGGAGTGGCCACCCTAGGCTTGCTTCCCCCGATGGCTCTAGGTCTGATGGATCCAGTCTCGTAATATCTCCCTAAAATCTTACTCACACAACCGTTAGACACCTGTACGGAGAAACAAACAACAAATCACATTATTAATAATTTCAAGACAATAGTACAATTTTATAGTAGGCATTAAACAATGACAAGCTTACGTTTTGACTATCCAGCACTGGCACTTTTGCATCTGCATGGCTCTATAATACAAAAATATACCTTCAATGGTATGAGAACTTATGTCTGTTCCTTTTTGTTTGTTTTTTAAATTACATTTGTGGCCCTAGAAACTCTGCGTCTAAATATTAGAAAACATTTTAAAATATTATTAATTTCCTATTTAAATCTACCTATTCCTCCAATGAATTCTATGGTATAAGAATAACTTGGGTTTAATCAGAGCCAAAACATATAAATTGACCTACGGGCGCCTAGGGGAGTGCAGCATATTAAAGTAAATGGCTTCAAGCCATGTATTTTTATTATTATAATTATTTTTATTAATATTAATTTTAAAAAAAATGCTGAGAATTTTTGATAAGCAGATGATTGCTGTATTAATAAGCTGGAGAAATCTTTATATTGGTAGAGGGGGGAAAATATAATAATAACAGATGGGCATCACATTATAATCAGAGCAGTTGGGAAGCAAGCAGCGTTTTCACCTGCAAGATTCTTGAAATATCACAGGGTCTTGCTCCACTGTGTGCAAGCTCCACTATCTTCTGCCTGGTAGAATCGGGTAAGGGTCTACCGTTTACAAACACTCCACCGAGTTGATTCACTCCACTGTGACCTGAGAATAAAACATAGTAACAACAACTGTATTACTCTGTGCTGTGACACCCCCAAAATATCACACACCCCAAGCCACAGTGGGGTGGATGCACCCTGCAGACATAGGCTCATCAGAGTTAAAGTCAGCCTGGGCAGAAAATAGGAAACATACAAATATCTATATATAATAAATCTCGGGGGGGGGGGGGTAAAAAAAAAACCACTGATCTGCTCTAATTTGTCTCCAAAAAATTCCAAAAACTCTTTTCCTATTCCAAATAACCAATGGGTTCCAACTAATTACATCAGGCAGGAACACAGTTAACTCCGCCACACACCATCGAATGACTTCATCACGCACACAAAAACGACAAAAGGTTCCAATATTAAATGCAAAGACCACCTTAACTAACGCAAAAAAAATGGCACAAAATGTGGTGGAATTCCAATGCTACTCTACGGAGAGCGTCTCATAAATACCCTGAGAGTCCTCTTCAGACATTGGCTTGAGCTCCCATTCCTTTGTGCTGAGATATTATAGGAGTTTAGTTCATTAAAAAAAAAAAAAATCCTCAAACCTGAAGTCTCAGAGCAGAGACAGTTTCCCTGGAGAAGAAGGAAGGAGATGTGTGTGCTCCTCAGCTTGCAGACTACTGATAATAAATGGACTTGCAGGAGGCTCTGGCTTCTTAGCAAATAAATAAGCACCAAATATAGAAGAAGGGGGAAAGTATGATGAGTCTTTGTGACATTTGTCTTTAAAATAAAGCTAGCTGCACGTCAAGTTTGAGCTTAATTTCTGGAAATAGGCGGAAGTCGCCCCAGATCATGCATGGAAGGCTAATTGAAAAGATCATTTGAAGTACTTGTGGCAGACATGTCACTTTATGACAGTGCTCTGCTTTTGAAAATTGCATCGTCAGGACAAATGGTACTATGATAAAAACGACCCTTTCTATCCGGATTTGGAGATCACTCAGGCTGGAGATAAGGCGAACACTAGTTACTTCAAGGGAAAGACACATTTTATTTTAAGGCAGCCAAGGGAGGGGGTAGGGAGGTTGGCTGGGTGAACACCACAACTGGGCGAGCCTGGATTAATACTGACATCCACTTTTATATTATTACTGTTATTTTCTATAAGGTTTGGTTGACACCTTAAACATTCACCCCAAGCTATGGTCTCAAAAATCCATATCCATATTTATTACGCCCCTAAACCCCTAAAAAATACTCACTTTAATATAGAGTCCTTTTACATACCCTCCATAGCCCAAAATAAGTAAATATTAACTTATTTTATCCTCTTTTTAGAAATCAATACATCCTAATTGTAATGAAGGGCCAACAACGTAATATTTAATATATGTACAATAATATACATACTGTTTAATACAAACATTCATATGGGAAATCTAGAAATCCAAAGGATCTGGTCATTTGTACATGGCCATATAGACTCGTCTACAATAAATCTCCCCTCATTATTGGGATTTTATTGAGTTGCAGGACCAGTTTTCAGCCTTCATCCCCTACAGGAATGTCATTTGTAAAGACCATTTATCAACTTAAAAATTGACACTGACAATGGCAAAATACTAAAATTTCACTTAAAAGGTTAAAGCCTTAATCATGATGTGATTTCCCCAGGGAAGGCTGTAGAGCTGGCTCCGTGGCAATCATTAGCCACTCCTAGGCTGCTAATAAGAAAGCATATGGTGTTGATTTGGACTCCTTGAATTTTATACACCCAGGAATTGTTGTCACATAAAGCTACAGAGATACTAGTAGTGACCTTTATACACAAAAAAGAGGCTAAGTCTATGCAGGACACCTCCGAGCAGATCACAAGGCACCTTGTAACGCCATCGTTCACAAATACGACACATCCCTCTAATAATACTGCCTTATAGGTCAACACATGAATAAGATCTACAAATTGGTACAAAGTTCTATACACAATTAACCATTTAACAACCAGAACCTCATTAAAAGCAATGGATACGACAAACCATGAGACATATTTAAGGTATGGATTTTTTTTTAGATAGATAGAAGTGAAATGTAGATATTAGTAGATAGATAATATACTAAATGATAGATAGATAGATAGATAGATAGATTAGATATGCGATAGATAGATAGATAGATAGATAGATAGATAGATAGATAGATAGATAGATAGATAGATAGATAGATAGATAGATAGATAGATAGATAGATAGATAGATGTCATGTATAGATAGATAGATAGATAGATAGATAGATAGATAGATAGATAGATAGATAGATAGATAGATAGATAGATAGATGTCATGTATAGATAGATAGATAGATAGATAGATAGATAGATAGATAGATAGATAGATAGATAGATAGATATGAGATAGATAGATAGATAGATATGAGATAGATAGATAGATAGATATGAGATAGATAGATAGATAGATAGATAGATGTCATGTATAGATAGATAGATAGATAGATAGATAGATAGATAGATAGATAGATAGATAGATATGAGATAGATAGATAGATAGATAGATAGATAGATAGATAGATAGATAGATAGATAGATAGATAGATAGATAGATAGATAGATATGAGATAGATAGATATGAGATAGATAGATATGAGATAGATAGAGAGATAGATAGATAGATATGAGATAGATAGATAGATAGATAGATAGATAGATAGATATGAGATAGATAAATAGATATTAAATAGATAGATATAGTATACCATAGGAAACTGATATAAATAAATATGATGCAAATTCATGTTCATTTCAGGTTTTAGAAATATTTTTAACAAATTAATATTTTTATTAAAATAAAATCGGACATTTCTGAATTTAGCCCAATGCATGGACTATATTTAAGCAAGAAGAAAAATTAGAAACACACACACACCTGCATGTGTAGATATATAAATGGAATATAACCAGATTCCAATTAAAAAGCAACAACAACTTATTAATAATAAACTAAAGTAACTAAATTATATTTTGCAACCAAATTCCAAAGACAAAAGCGCATCCACTTTACAAATATTATATCCAAATAATAAACCAATTTTGTCTTGAAACGCAAAACAGCCAAACAACAATACTAATAGTTTAGTTTAATATACAATAAACATTCAGAAGAAAAGATAAACCGAACTAAATGAACAGCCATAAAAAAATAAAAGTAACAGCCCAACCTTCCAGTGAAGCTCTTCCACTACCAGCTGCCATTGTAAATAACTGTGACAATTTAGCCCAAGTCTCTTAACAAGCGCTCAGTAAAATATTAGAGGGGTCATAAAATAAATCACCCACTTTAATTGATTGATGCCCCTCAGATAAAACAATAGACTAATAGCATTTATTCCATAGTGATTCATTACTTACTGTTCTGCATGGTGGTGGCGATGATCTGCAGTAAATTCCCACGTGGTGACTCCAAGGGATCCTATTAATAAATAAACACATTTCCTATTAATTAAGGAACAGCTTTTAAATGTCCCTCAACGAGAATAAGATTTAATACTATTTCACCATATTATATTTTTGTAGATATTATGGCTGAAAATATATATATTTTTAAATATATATATATATATATATATATATATATATACACATATATATATATATATATATATCAATTATTTAATATTTTTTTTTATTTATATTTTTACAGCGATTTCTAAAAAGCTGGTACAATAAATTAAGAAATGTACAAGTTTATTCCAGAATGATCGGAATCATTCTTAATAATTTAATCATTAAGAGTTAAGTCAGAATAATTAGAATTTATTTTAGCCCAATACAGTAAATGTGTTTGTAACAGCAAATAAAATGATGGGGCTATTTTTGTAAGATTAACCATAAATTCCCAACAAGCTTTTAAAATAATTAATGAAGAGTTTGCTGGCATTATATAAGTACTGGGTAAAAATTATATATCTTTACATATATATATTATTATATATGTTATATATATAAATTATATATGGTTTATTTATATATATATATATATATATATATATATATATATATATATATATATATATATACACACATAATATTTAATAAAACATTTTGAAATGCAAAATATACATAAATGTTATGCAGCTATGATATGGTTTCTAAATTTAAAAAAAAACATACTTAAAGTGCTAAATATTTTTTTATTTTTAAAGAACTTACCAGGTATTTGCTTTTCCTCTCCCAGATGTAGTGCACACTTCAGCATCTGCTCCTAGTATCCTTCCTCTAAGACAAAATAGAGGTGTATTAGATTTACAAATAAATATATAAAAAATATCAATACAATGGTCTTTAAAACTTTTACACAACAAACTCGAATTACTCTGGAGTTATTTTTTAGTTTTCTTTTTTGATTACAAGTTTAGCCTCTTTGTTTTATTTCCAGCTAAAAATTAGCAACTGCATCGGTTATATGTTTTTTTAAGATTTCAATATTTTAGGCAAAAAATAATTACAGGGCAAAGTATTACCATAGAAACCAGAGTCCTGCCTACTAATTAGACATGGAGTTAACGTTAACAGCTGGGCAAGTGCTGAACGGCCTATTTTAAAATTCTAAGCTTCATTTTCTGCAACTTACTTTTAGGTTTTAGCAGTTTAGGTCTTTACGTCGGTGACTGTACAATGACACACGTTGTCTATCTGGCCTTAAAAAGTAAAACCAGGAGGGGGTGAGGCTACTTAACAAAGCCTACAATGATTTTCATTCTGCACCATCTATCCAAAACCAGTCTATGAATGCAAAGCAAAGGCAACAACTCAATTCCAGAATCAAAGTTAGAGCAAATATTACCATTTTACTTAACTCTCCCTGTTTTGTGTTACGATGATGATGTTGTAGCAGATATTTAGCTATAAAATAGGAAAATAGCATTTAATTCTATGAATATTTTTTGGAAGGTAATTGTGTTACTGGTGCGAGTTGTTAGGGGTTTGTTAAAGCCACACAACAGCTCTGTGGGGAGCTCAATTGGCAATAGACAATTACAAAAGACAAGGCATTGGAGGGTTTTAGTAGAAAGGAATAAAAAGGGGACGACGGTGAAATAAAATAAAAATACGTTTGCGTGTCTCTTTAAAATCGCTGCTGCGCTTCTTTTATGTGTAACATGAATATTAATCTACTTAAATAATATTTGGAAACTTTTAGGCACACTCATGGAAACAATAATTGTGTCCCTAGTAATATTTCTCACAACTTGCAGATAATTGGTAAATATTTACAGTGATTGATATTAATAATGTAACAGTGTAATTCATATTCCAGCTCTGTTCTCTTACAGGGCAGGGGCTGCTGGATAAGGACACCGGCAGTGATTTGTAAACACTTTTTTTTAATGGGTAACCAAGCATATCCCCCTGCAAGGCTCCTGCACAGAACACTACTAATCTCACTTATAACAACATACTTAATCCATGTAGCGTACAGTTTGCAGAATCAATTTATTATGTAAAGCAAGTAAATGCATAGGAAGCAACATGTAAACCTTCCCAAAGTGCCACCAAATAATCATTTACTAAGACAACGGTCATTGGAGGAACTTTTACTAAGGCTTCTATGCAATCTGGTTAATTGCTAAACTGGATTGTGAAAATGACTACAGGCAAGGCCTAATGTCACACAACTAGTATCGATACAATAATGTGTAACACTGCTAAATAAGATGCACATAGGATTGTGTTAGAATATTTACAATCTATGGTTAACACAATGTAGCAAGTTAAATACTAATAATATTGTGTAGCATTGAAATAATAATACTGATAATAATATTTACCAAAAATGTAACAAGTGGCAGCCTATACATTACAATATTTACTAATAACATTGATTGATACAATGTAACAAATCCGTCTGCATAAACGTCAAAGCCTTTGATAATTATTTATACAAGCAAATAAACAAATCCTTCTGTTCCCTCTACAGCAGCAATTTGTTTGTACACAATGTAAGGACGTCGTTCATTTACACATCACCTGCTTATGTTGATTACAAATCCCTCTATATTTACATACCACAAACTTTTTAGAATCTCAACCTAAAATGTTTAGCCTAATGAGTGATCAGGTGGTCATTAGTGTACAGCAAATACACAAATATCACTCATTACATCCAGACTAAGTTGATATAAAAGTAAAGCCAGCCTTTTGGACACCTTTAAAATTAAAGTAAGATCTTCTAAGGAGATTGCTCGGTTAGACTTCATGGTGGCATGTTACCTTGAATCATAGCACATTTTATATATATATATATATATATATATATATATATATATATACTCGCGCACATACATATATATTTATAGATATATATATATTAGATAGATGTAGATAGAAGGTATAGATCGATAGATAGAAAGATAATCTAAACATGTGGTGCTTGCAGAATCTCCAAGGGATATATAATATTTACTGGCCATATATAACGCTAGCCAGGCAGCATATTCCTACCTGGTCTATATAGAGTTATTCCATATCTTCACATACTACAAAGCTTGATCTATAAAATCTATCCTACACAAAGCCATACAACACCACAACGCATAACCATGAGCTCTGCTGCCACGCCAGCACTAACTACAGCAGTACCCCTGCCCCTCGCTCTATAGCAGTGCCTGCCCTCCGAGCCAAAGTTCGACACTTGCCTGTGCCAGAAGTCCTAAAATGTGCGAGCAAGATATAACGTGTTGACCGTCCACGAGCCTTGCAGCTAGCACGGAAGCTCACCTGTAAGAGGCATCCTATGCTTGCTGGCTCCTCAGGAGAATTGGTTTGTTTCTTAATAAAGAGTTGCTGATTTATTTTGTAGTGCCCAGGAAGGAAGCAGCTCCCCTCGCTCTCCTTCTCTGTCTCCCAGGGATGAGCCTCCTTGTTGTTGTTGGTTAGATTCTGAGGAGGAGATAGAGATTGACAATAAGAAGAGCTGTCAGGGAGGCAGGGAGTGTGTGCGAGCAGTACCCAGGCACCGTGCACACCTATACTGATTGGTGATGCTTCAAGTGTATTAATGTATGTGTGCTTGCTCCTTGTTGCCTCACCTCCACTGTTCTTCACTGGCCCATTAGTAAAGGCTGACCCCTGTCATCATGTCCCAGTAAAACACTTCCTCCTCCTGCTTCTCCTCCACAACCAGAGCGGGAAATGAGGCAGTGCTGGGGCTTTGCTTTCAAACCCACTAATCACTCTAGACATGCAAATGCACTGACTACTCCACACACAAAATATTGCTTTATGCAAAGCACCGGGGCTAGCCCTGCACATGCCCATTGGCTGCTCCCCCCCCAGTGCATGCCTCCATTGGCTCCTTTCTTTGAATATGAATACACTTGATTTTTTTTTTTTCGCAGCACAGATTTTTTTTGTTGTGTACCGATCGCTCTCCCTATAACTATGTGTGTGTGTGTGTTTGTCACACCATTTGTGAAGCACATTCGAGATTTCATGATTGGATCGCACTCACATCATTTCTTCAGGACTGAAAAAGATGACTCTTCGGTGCAACTTTCAAGACGGATACCCCTTATTTATTTTTTCACCTTTTTTTTTTTTTTTTTCATGACTATCCTGATCCACTAGAAGGTATCACTACCTGACAAGTCTTGTTCCTTTTTGAATGAAGCCACTGTAATTGTGTACTGATCACAATAGGAGTGAAATAATTTTACTTGTAAGCTGCATTTTGTTGTAAAAAGGCCATTTTGGGTGTGAATGGGGGGACATTTGCATTTTGGAGAAAAAAAGCCTCAGTAGACAATAGGGATAAGCAAAATATCATTCACATGTTAAGAGCATAAATATTTGGGAGACAGGAGCATTGTAAGCTGGGAATTGCCCCCAGCCATGTAAGAACTCCACTTTTTTTTTTCTTTAAGAAGACCCTGTCTCAAGACTCAAGGAGCAAATACTCAACTTACTTAGTGTATTGACAGAGTGGCCTTAAGTGTCCTTGGCAAATACTTGCAAACTTCTTCCACGTGTCATTGTTGACTAAAGTGTTTTTTTTGTTTTTTTTTTTATCTAAGACATCAGCAAATTAAGAGTCACTTTTACTTCTATACTAGATAACGTTTACAATCTTCAGCCTGGAATGAATTCTCTTTCCTGCAGGTAATGCAAGAAGGAGAGATGTTATATATATATATATATATATATATATATATATATATATATATATATATATATATAATATATATATGTGTATATATAATATATATGTGTATATATAATATATATATATGTGTATATATATATATAAGATAGATATACATATATATGTATATATATTACTCTATGTGTTGTGTATGTAAATATATATATATCTATACACAGATACACACACACACTATACTTTATATATATATTTGTATTTGATATGTGGTAAAATAGTATATACAGATGCAGCTGTGCTCAGTTTGTGCTCAGTCAATATGCTAGAGATTTGTTTGTCATTGTGATATCCATATGTATATCTTAAAGAAATAGTACATTACAAACTCAGCTCTGCTGCATCAGTAGTTATACTATAATGTTATTAATGGTATGCCAATGCTAAATTTTCTAATTCTAATATTACTATATGTAGACAAAGCGTGGGACCAAGGCCTGAGACACACACACACACACACACACACACACGTATGTATATATATGTAATGTGGCATGCATAAATGAAGCAGTTTCTCCATCATTATACAATGGCGCCTTGATTTATGACATTGAGAGGTGACAGCCATCCAGTCATTGTAAGTTAATGCTTTTTAGTATTTTGACCACACACCAGAAAGTACATTTGTAGAGTGGTACACTATTAATACACACCTCAGTACACTCCAAAGCAACCCCTGGGTGCTAGTTTTAAGGTTACATTTAAAGTACCAGCTTGATCTCTGGTTGACTTAATTGTTAATTTCACAAGTTGCGAGCACGGAGAAAAAGAGACTGAAATAAAGTTAACAATAAAACAAGCCCAGAGAGGAGAGGGATGGGGAATGTGAAGAGAAGGGGAGAAAATTAAGTATTAGATGTGTACACTTGACTTTTCTTGACATGTGAAAGTGTTAAAAGTCACATCTCATCAATAAAGTATGTGGACAGTGAATGAGAGGGCTGACAAGCATTGCATTCTTACATAGACTACAATAGGGAGACAAACGACTCTGCCAGAGAGTTTGCATGTTAGTGAATGGGAGCAGGATAATGAGCTGCCTGCCTGTCACTCTCTGTCCTCTCTCGGCCTACACACAGCTTCAGTGCCCAGCAGCTCCAGCAGTGCCCCCCTCACAGCGGCTCAAGCAGTGCCCCCTCACTGCAGTTCCCTGTAAGCTAATGCCTGGAGACCCTCTCCCATTCCACACTGTCCAGGGTGCCAGGAAAACTTACTCCAAAATGTGATGAAGATTCTACCCCAAGAGCAGAACTCGAAAATCTAAGGGATTTATGCTATATTATCTATCTCTTTTCCTTTCTTTCTTGTTTAATGGAAGAATGTGCTGCACATACTTGTGAGAATGGTAAATCCTTTACCCCTTGTGATTTGATCTTTTTTTTTTTTTTTTAGAAGACCGTATAATTAGCGCATTGCAATGGTTAGGAGAATAGGGAATTGGGTTACAGTGAACTGGTCACACCCTCCACTACTGCTTATAACTTACTTAAGAAAATTGAATTTCAAGGATAAAAAATGCGGCCTGTTTTTCGAGACGCTCAATGAAAACATTGGCATTTTGAGGTTTTTTGTTTTAAAAAAAATTATATTTATATACCGTATATATATATACAAATGTAATGTGTTAAGATATGGACAGACTATTCCTGGAAAGATGTATCTGTCTATCTATTTATCTCATATCTTAATTATAAATTGATGCTAAACATAGAGGATTGTTTGCCATTGTAGACTAATATATTATTTTATATTATTTTTATATTATATTTTTAAATTTAAATTTAAATTAGGATTGATATATCTGATCACTTATAATATTATTATAACATAAAGTTCTTTTTAGAAAAATTACTATTTGTTCACCTGCAATAAAGTCAACTTTAAGTTTAACATTTTATTTTTAATTTAAATTGGTTTTCAAGTAAAACCGCAATAACACAGAGAAAAAGGTATTGAATAAATTATTTTTTAATTTTTGTTATATTTTAGTACATGTATCTAAATACATGAAGATGTGCTAAAAAAATACAATCCTGACGCTGACCCTCCTCCCTAATTAGAAATGTTTATTAGATATTATGTTTATCCATCTGTCATGCAGCAAAAAGGGAAAAAAATGCTGCATAATTACCTCTAGCAGATAAGCTTTTCATGTGCATATCAGTATAATACAATATTTTGCCGTAAAATATTGCAGAATTTAATCCAGTCCACTCACTTTCTAATCCAAGTGTCTAGAAAAACTGAAATCCCTTTTACACATATCCGCCAGCTATTGCATTATATTATCCTGTTGGAATTATAACATAATTTCTTTGTCTCTAGTGAATTGTTATCAATAAAAGAACAACCTCCGCATTGGGTTGCCCATCGTAGTTATTGTAACACTAAGCTGCACTCACATATTCCAGATGTCATGGAGAACAAAGTGGTTAATAAATTGACCTCTAATTGAAAATATATCACGGAGAAGATATGAAGTGTGCAACCATTTCATCCAATCTGCAGCCTGGGATCTCCAGTCGCTAAGAAAACTAGCATTGAGCTGCTCAGAGCCTTGATTAACACAGAGATTAAAGTGTTACAAGACTTTTTGGAACAGCTTGTATTAATCAATAGTTTATCCTATCAGCATTTGATGGCCTTTTGCAGATTTTTATTTTTTTTACACAACACCTGTTTAACATACAAAAAAAAAAAATATAGTAAGCGCTAATAAATTCTTTGATCAAGAAAACAAAACTCTAAAATTAAGAGCAAATTTTTTACGGATTTAAAATAAATAAAAATGAAATACTAAAAAAATTGCTACCTTATTTCATATTTTAGAAGGTATTAAATTAGTTGTATTTAAAAATAAATAAAAAAAAATTATAAATTTACAATGGAAACAAGTTATAGAACAATAATACCCAGCAGTCCCAAAGTCATGTAGTTCCTAAACCGCCTAGTCACATGTTGCCTAAGTTCAGATACTTTCAGTAGAGTCAAGGTTTAATACATATTTATTAAAATGTTGGGATTCAAGTACCTCACAGAAGACAACAAGATTTTTATTGTAAAATGTTGTTTTTGTATATTTTTATATTTCTTTTTCCTTAATTTGAAAGCCTTTACAGCCCCCCCATGGTAAAAGTTAACATGACATGATTATACAAAACTTGTGTATTGTAAAAGTTATACAAACCTTGTATATTGGTAACCTTTTTTTGTAATATATATACATATATATATATATATATATATATATATGTATATTACAAAAAAAGGTTACCAATATACAAGGTTATATATATATATATATATATATATATATATATATATATATATATATATATATATATATATATATATATATACTTAGTATGAGCACATAGAGGAAGTCAATGAAAATTAAGAATTTTTCAAGTTCCTGGTTGCCCAATGTGTAGATTTGTCTGCCATCCTCTCTATTGTCACTGTCCCTTTTGTTTCACATTTCTCTATGAAATAATGAAATTACTTGTCCTGGATCTCTCTTTTTTCCAAGATTACAAGTAAATATCTGACCATTCTCAATTAGCAACTGTTGGGATAAACAGCCACTAATGCCTTCACTGGAATCACGCTCCCATTTCTCCCTGGGGCAGAGTGAGCTTTGTGTACCCTCCGAAAAGGAGGAATAAAAAAGTATTAGTTTTGGAATAAAAAAAAAAAAGAAAGCATAAGGGGAGGGTGTAATTGAATACAAATGATGTCATTTTAATGGACACTTGGGGGTGTGTGTGTGTGTGTGTCAGTGGCACTTACAAAAGGTGAGTGCTCTGGGCTCCTATCTGTATGATTTCATTTACACGGGAGTTTTTTTTTTTTTTTTAATAAACTCTAGAGCTATATAAAATTGGCCGTTTGGCCCAGACACGTATCTAAAGGTGTCACAGATTGTTAATTTTATTGAAAACAGCAAGGTCAAAAAAAGCAACACAATAATATAAAAACACCCCTTACTATAATTCCCATTATCTTTATACCTGTATAGAAAATGATTTAAATTCTTGGTATTGTTTTGAAAATACAAATTGTAAAAAAATTATCTAAAAATTATTTGTAAATATAATACTTGGTTTCTATTATTATTATTATTATTATTATTACTACTTAGCTACAGTATTTGATACAATTTGTCTCTATTGGTATTATATTATACCTATGAACATGATTGTAAATACAATGGTTGGTATTTTTTTATTATTATATTATTTTTATTATTGTTATTATTATGTTAATAATAATCATAATAAGAAATATTATTATTATTATTATTATTATTATTATTATTATTATTATTACCACTTTAATATAACAAGAATTATACTAAAAGTTATCTTAATTTTATTTTGTAATCAACTTAATTTTTGGTCTTGATTTTTTCTTTCTTTCTTTCTTGTTAATTGTATTTCACAATGACCATGATCATTATTATCTATGAATTTTTTTTTCTATAATACTGTCCATGTGTAGCTCTTTAGTGTTGCTTGCTATGTGTATTGTGTATATATATATATATATATATATATATATATATATATATATAAAATATTGCATATGTGTGGAACTCTATGAATACTTTTTTCATGTAAATAAAATAAAGTGTCCCTGATACACACTTTATAATACATTAGGCTTTGTTTTTTTTATGAATGCTATATTTGTGGCAGTGCTTTGTGTGTCTTGTTGCATTAATATCTACTCTACAAGTCACCTTTTTTAATATCCAGAAAAATGCTTAAAGTCCCCTTGTCCAGATCACTTTAAACCTAGAGATAAACACCATTCCTGACGTGTTAGACTGAAATGCATTTGCCTCTAGGAGAACCAATGACTATTTGTGTATATGGGGCGGTGTTGGAGTTCTTTAGTGTTGGGGACATGGAGTTAAGTGTAAATTCATCATTTTAAAGAAATACACACGAGCCCCTAACAAGGCAGGGGGATAGAACCAAGCTGCTACAGTCACAAATATTGAAAAGGTAATTACATTTTTTTTGAATGTTTTAAACTTTTAGATATTACATTTCAGACCTTAACTTAAAAGAAAAAAACTTTAGACTTTTTGTTAAAATGTACTTTTCATGTATTTCTCGTTCTATAACATTTCCACTGTATTTTTTGTATACAAATTCATATTTTTTGTATAGAGGATTTAATTACTTCTTATTATGACTGCATCTCAAGCTGTTCCAAACACTTGTAACAATTAATCTGTGTTAATCATCGAGGCTTTAAACAGCTTAATGTTGATTTTATTAATTTTATTAGGGACTGGAAATCCCAGGCCGTAGATTAGATTAGGTGACAGAGTATATCTATTATCAGAGTATATTTTTTTTACTAGTACTAATTTTAATTGTTTGTTTTTTTTTTAAATAGAATTAAAAAAATTGTCATAAATAGAATTCAAAAAAATTGTCATATGAAAATTGTTACATTTTTAAAAGACAAAATTTAGAAAAAAATTATATTAAATAATTATATGAAAATGTTTAGACCAATACTATAATTACATTACATTGTTTTGAGTACTAAGATTATAATAATATTATATATATTTTTTATATGTATATACATACATTTTTATATATAAACACATTCTCTCTCTCTCTCTCTCTCTCTCTCTCTATATATATATATATATATATATGTATATATATGTATATATATATATATGTATATATATGTATATATATATATGTATATATATATACAGTACACACACAAATATATATATATATATATATATATAACATACATGTCAGACATACATATATACATATGTATGTATATATATATATATATATATATATATCTACACATAAATACACTCACATATGTATGTATGTATGTATGTATGTATGTATGTATGTATGTATGTATGTATGTATGTACTAGATATATGTATGTATTATTATACCTTCCATTCTTCATGAATCCCAGGTTAGAAAAAAAAGTTAGAAATTATAACATACAAATGTTTTCCAATGTTTTTGTACATTTTTGTCAATATTTTTTAAAGTGACAATGTTTTCATTCCGATTCTAGTATAACAGGCCAAAATGTTTTCTCTTGAAATTCAATTTTCTTAAGTAAGTTTTCCAGCAGCAGAGGAGGGTGTGACCAGTTCACTGTAACTCAACTCCCTATTCTCCGAGCCGGTGCAAATCACTAATTATAAGGTCTTCCGAAAAAAAGATCAAATCACAAGGGGTAAAGGATTTACAATTCTCACAAGTATTTGCAGCACATTCTTCCATTACACAAGAAAAGAACTTCCAACCATTCCGACAAACTCAACGGAGCACTGTACTTGTATTATGTTTAATACAATTTTCTGCAAGTTCTGGGTATTGGGTATTTTGCTTATTATATTTTTGGGTCCTTATTATTTGTTTATGACAAATAGTAAAATCTTCATCTATATTCTAAGTTCTCTGCAGGAAAAAGCAGCTTATTATATGAATTATAATGCTATAGGATATCTCTGCTAACAGGCAGAACAAACACAACAGATAGCCTGGGATTAGCATGATTTACACAAGTATTAAGAAGAAATATTACCTGTTGCAGCTTGTGAGGAGCAATTCACATGGTCTGTGATGATAATTCTGACACTTGAGCGTTTCCTTGATAGTTCAGAACTGGCAGGTTTGATCTTCAGTTTTTACATGAGAATCTGCCACACAGTTTAAATGTCAGTGACAGGAAAAAACCAGGGTGTGTGACTACACTCTAACTTTCCCTTAATATCAATGCCAGCTGCGCCCTGATTGGCTGAGACATGCCAGTGACATCACAGGGGAGAGAAGTGCTCTCCATACTATCCTATTAATAAGAATGCAGGGGACAAACAGGCCTGGACTGATCTATAGTCTCAGACAATGTTATGAACTTTAGGTATAATATTATTATTATTATCATTATGTTATATATATGTAAACAATATAAATATAATTTATCAAATATAAATTGTATGTATTGTTAATTTATCACAAACTTGAAATAAAGAAACAAACATATTTTTAAATAGAAATAAAATATGAAACTTTAAATATTTGTTTTATGTTTAAATATGAATTATTCAAATAATTAATATTTGAATTACTATACACATACACATTATTTATATATTATTACACATATATTTTTTTTATTTAATTTTTATTTTTTTTTTACATATTATTTGTATGTTATTATTAAAAAAAGAATACATATTTTACTTATATTTTAAGTGCAGTTGGTTATGAGTAATGAACCTGAAAAAACACACACACACACACACACACACACACACACACACACACACACACTAATTTGATCATTTATATACATACAATAATATATGGATTTTCTTTGAGTCTCATCATCAGTCAGTAATCTTGATCTTTGATCATTTCTGCTCATCATTGAATCAAATGTTGCATGCTATTCTCATTACTAGAATGCTCTTTATAATCACAGTTGTTTTTTTTAATCAATCTGCTACATTTAGTCTGAGAAATCACAGTATTGTCATATATATACACCTATACATTGTCATTGCATCTGTTTACCATTACATAATCCGCCATCTTTGATTTACAGTGCCTTTACAGAATTCCTGTCATTCATATGTATATATTTTTGGCTCACTGCTATAATATTAGCACACATAATCCAATATAAACATGTAATGTGAGATATAGCAGAGCCGAGTTTGTCCTTTAACACAACACTGTGTGATATCATGATATGTCCTCTGCGGTATTACATGGGACTGCACATAAATCTACTACATTATTCTGACTTAAAATAGTCATTATGCTGTGCAGAGTTAAATGATAAAATCCGCTTTGTTACTTCTGTATGTGGAAATACTTAATATTAATATTTTGGGTAGGCAATCTTGTATTTTCTTATGTTTAACACTCAGAAGATAGCGCATATACATACATACACACACACACACACACACACACACACACACACACACACACACACACACACATTGTGGTGGTATGAACAGCTGGGCATTGTGTGCTCACATCTGTAGCTATTTGTGTCAAGTCGACTAATTACTCGATAAGCTTACATGACCTCACGACCAAGAAAGTGACAGGCACTTACCTGTAGCCTATATTATGTGCTGGTGGCCTGTCACCCTTTCCTCTAGCCATCTTATCATATAGACAGATAAATCTACAGGGAGAGAAAGAGAGATGTAGCAGGGCTGGATTTGTCATCTTGCTCTTTAGGGCCATATCATTTGTGCACCGTAATAGCTCTCAGAGTTAAGGTTTACCTGCAGTCCTATGTAAGACCCAAAGATAATGCACTGTGATACCATAAACTTCTGACAAATGTGTATTTTAGCATCTATCTATCCATCCATCTATCCATCCGTCTATCTATCTATCTCATATCTATCTATCTATCTATCTATCTATCTATCTATCTATCTATCTATCTATCTATCTATCTATCTATCTATCTATCTATCTATCTATCTTATCTTATCTTATCTAATCTCTCTCTCTCTCTCTCTCTCTCTCTAATATCTCTCTATCTCAAATCTATCTAATATCTTTCCATCTATCTAATATCTATCTATGTAATATCTATCCAATATCTATCGATCTAATACTCTATCTAATATTCTATTTAATATCTATTATCTACCTCTAATATCTATCTACCTCATATCTATCAACTCTCCCTTTCCCTCTCTCTCTCTCTCTCTATATCTAACTATCCCATAGTGATCTATCTATCTATCTATCTATCTATCTATCTATCTATCTATCTATCTATCTATCTATCTATCTATCTATCTATCTATCTATCTATCTATCTATCTATCTATCTATCTATCTATCTGTTGACAAGGGTTCACTTGCTCACTGTTTGCTCACATTACAGAGTAGAGGTGCTACACTCCTCCAGCAGGTTTCTCAGGAAACTGGTGGCTAATATTTCACTGGCTTAAAAGGGGCAGCCTGGGAAAGAGCTGTCACAAAGGTGTTTTACTGATTATTTGGAGTTGTTGCCATTAAGGGACTCGGAATCCCTGCAACCCAGCAGGGTTCTTGAAGGAAGCACTGGAAACACCACGGCTCCCGCCTGCTTATCTGTCTGTCAATAACAGGAGATGGATCCTGAGCCTGGACCAGGTGCTCTTACTACCCCCTATCCAAACTGCACTGCTCTCCAGGAACCGATCAGGCGTGAAGAGAAGTCTGCCTGGCCTGAATACATACAGTGCACACAGTGCCAGGCACACACAAAGACACACAGTGTACACACTGCGGGCACAGAGGCCACTATATACACACACACACACACACACACACACACACACACACACACACACACACACACACACACACCCTCTCAATAAATACACAACCTCATACACACACACACACACACACACACACTCTCTCCCCCCTGTCCACACATACTCATGCTATATACTTGCTATAGACTTTCAAACATTCATACAACTAACTTGCCATCATTCCTGTGAAGCCAAGGCGATAAACACTTTCATAAACTATTCATAGATATCATTCATTTCAACCACCAGGAATTGGGCTATCCTTGGCAAATCCGGACTATTGACAATCCAGTCCACACAACTAGGCCTGATAGTATGAAGTCATGGCTAGGGTCTAGACTTTCCTTCAACTGGGACACAAATTCCGTTTTCTGCCTTTAACCATGTTTCTAAATAAGGCAGAGGGCTTCTTGGCACCCCCTGGCACATGCCCGGCCAGCCCTTTCTAGCTACACCTCTGGGTTATGCTTTGACCTTTTTTTTGCATTTGAACATCTAAAATAGTTAACAAATGCTCTGCTGCAATGTATAACTACTATACCAGTCTATTGATAGAGCAGAGCTGAGCTAGTCATTCAGTATAATTTATTGTGATGTGTATAGTGTGTGGTTTTATACAGGACTGCAGGTAAACCTACTACATTATCTTACCCCATACAGTTATCACAGTGCACAGACAATGCAGCCCCAAAGAGTAATATGAAATCGTCAGCTCTGCTACATCTGTATGATAAGAGAAGGGCAGAAAGTGTTGCCATAGATTTTAACCACAATGAAACACATACAGATATATACTATACAATGACACTACAGTATATAACAACACAGAGCAGTAACATACAAAACGCAACAATTAAAATAGATACAAAAAAGAATTTGCTTATTCCAGATCTCTCTCCATCTTTCTTTCTCTTTTTCCCCCTCTTTCTTTTTCTCTTTTTCCTTAATCACGTTAACCGTTTTTCTTCCTCTCTCCATGTCCCTTTCTCAATTTTCTCCCCCCTCTTCTCTCTCCCTCTCTTCTTGTACCTATTATTCACTTATTTTCTTTTTTCTTTCTCCTTCTTTCCTTCCTCCCACTCACTCTTCTCTCACACTTTTTCTTCTTCCTTGTTCAATTTAACTTCTTTCTCTCACTCCTTCACTCTCACTTTCTCTCTCTCCTTCCTTCACTCGCTATTTTCCCTCTTCCTCTCTCTCCTTTCTTCACTCTCACTTTCTCTCTTCCTCTCCCTCTATACTTCCTTCACTCTCACTTCCTCTCTCTCCTTCCTTCACTTCCTCGCTCTCCCTCTCTCCTTCCTTCACTCTCACTTTCTCTTTCTCCTTCCTTTCTCTCCTTCCTTCACTCTCACTTTCTCTCTTCCTCTCTCCCTCCTTCCTTCACTCACTTTCTCTCTTCCTCTCTCTCGCTCCTTCCCTCTCACTTCCTCTCTCTCTCTCCTTCATTCACTCTCACTTCCTCTGTCTCTCTCCTTCCTTCACTCTCGCTTTATCTTTCTCCATCCTTCCTCTCTCTCATTCCTTCACTCTCACTTTCTCCTTCCTTCACTCACTTTCTCTCTTCCTCTCTCTCTCCTTCCCTCTCACTTCCTCTCTCTCTCTCCTTCTTTCACTCTCACTTCCTCTCTTCCACCCTCTCCTTTACTCTTTCTCTCTTCCTTTCTTCACTCTCACTTTCTCTCTTCCTTTCCTTCCTTCACTCTCACTATCTCTTCCTCTCTCTCTCTCCCTCTTCCTCTCCTTCACTCTCACGTTCTCTCTCCTTCTTTCTCTCCTATACACTCTCTCTTCTTCACTCTCTCTCCTGTCTATTCTTTTTTTTCTCTCTCTCTCTCCCTGATCACATTAAGCCCCCGAAGTAAGTTACTTCAGCTTCACAGCAACTTTTGGAAGTTATCCGGATAAAATCTGTGTAGCTAATGGGTTAATTCATACAATTTTTTAGAGGATCACATCAAAGAAAAAAAGCAACTTTGACCAACGCAGGTACAGTAAGATACTGTGCATTATAATGAACATATGTAGCCTAGCTGAATTTGGGTCTGGATTGGTATGCAGAAGGTTTATCAACAGTCTTATGATAAATCATATATAATATATTGTTGTTTTACAACCAGATGTGCCAAGTGACAAACTCTGCTCTACTGTATCTCTGAATAGGTGCGTGCATTATCTTTCCAGACTTTGAGATATTGAAACCCATACTTCTAGCCATGAGAATAAGTGTGTTGCCCAAGTCCAAACAGTAGAAGCTGTCCGCTAGACCAAGTTCTATGTGTTAGAAATGTATAATGCATCTTTCAGTTACTTTGCAATGTGAAGTTTTGAAGGATGCCCTAAGCCCATGTGTTCCCATAGACTGAGCAATTCTCAGCACACACACTGTAATAATGAGCTTTAATTCTCTATCCAAGCAGAATCTGAGCAATAATAATAAGCGCATCAAGACAATTTGTTTACTGTGGCATTACACAGACTGCAGAACCCAAGAGAAGCCTCAGCTCTGCTGCACTCACAGCATCCCTGCAACCCAGCCAGCTCCAGCACCAATCATTCTACCTGGGATGTGATGCCCATCAAGTCAGACAACGGTAAGTGTCCATCAGGGTTCCCTGCTGGATCACCTGTGCCCAATATTACACCCTCCGAGAGCCAATCCTAATATGTCTCATGTCATAAGGCGGATAGAAGGGAAGGTATAGAAATAAGATACCAGTTGGCTAAACCTCAATCAAATATTCAAATTCAAACTTCTGATTTTTTCTATCTATATATATATATATATATATATATATATATATATATATATATATATATATATATATATATATATATATATATACACATTATAGAAATTATAATTTATTCAACATTTGGTCTGAAAATTTTTCAATTGTGTGATTGATTAGAATTTATAATATATGAATTATACATTGTCATCTAAAATTATATATATAGGTGTGTGTGTTAAAATATCTGAATTTTACATTTGATTATATAGAAAATTGTAAAAAAAAATCTTATTTATTATCTTAAAAAACAATTCCAAATGGAAAACAATAAAAAAAAATGTTTTAATGATAATGAAAATTGATGTCAAATATAAAAAAAAATATTTTTAAATAAATGCTATAAAAAATTCTATTGCGCTGACCTATTCCTTAGCTCTCCAGTCCAAAAGTAGTAATAATAATAATAGTCACGTAAATTATAATGGGATTTTCAAAGAAGTTTGTTTTTTTTAATCCAAAAATATACATGAAAATAATAATATTTATCCTTGTATTTACGGCAAACGATTCCGAGTTCTCCCATTAAAGATATTGTATTATTAATAGTAATAGTAAGCTTGTCCAATAGTTGATTTGCTTTTGTGCCTCCTCCTGGCTCTAGACTGAGACATTAGCTGGATTCCCTGGGGGTGATTGGAGGCAATGAGCACAGAGTAGACAGTCACGTCGTTGATGTTACGAATTCACTTTTGCTCAACTTGACAAGGCAGAGTTCGATCTACAATTGTATTTGAAAGCCCATGGAGCGGAAAGTCCCCCCCTCATCATCATCATCATTACCCCCCCCCAGCCCCCCCCTTTTTCCTACAGCAACATAACAACATATTACATGTAGGCACAATCTTGCATCTCTATAATAGAAATTATAAAACCTCTGTATAATTCCAAATGAGATATTTAAATACCCCCCATCTATGTGATCACACCGACTTTAAATCTTGAATATTAGACAGGAGATCTAACAAGGGGATTTGCACTGATGCCCTGACCCTTGTAATTGGATTAAATATAGACTGAATCCTCCAAAACATGGCAAGACTGACACCTGCCAAGTGGACTCCCCTATGATTGATAGTGATGATTCGTGTTGGACACAATAATGAAATAAATTGTATGGATAAAACAAGCGCATTTGTCATCCCTGGGTCATCAAAAGGAAGTCAATGTAAGACTCAAGCTGTTCTATGACAACATGCAAGAGATGGGACCTTTCCAGGGGGCTACAAGCATTGAGGAGACAAATTACAACTTGCCACCTCTATTTCCTATTCTATTAACATATAGATTGCTGTTACATAGAAGATTAGGGAGACTTGGAATATGCATTTGGGAGTTTTTGCTTTGACTTTGCCCTGTGGGCACTGGTGGAAAACCCTAAGTACCATGTAGAGGGTGTTATGTGGAGCGAATGTTGGCCTCAGCCCAGGGCAAATGGAAAAGGACCATGTAATTCTCCCCTGGATTGTGCCCATGCACTCTAGTTATCGCACTTGGTCCGTTGTTTATTATAGTGTTGACTTTTCTTACTTTGTATTATTATTATTTTGCGTTTTGTTAATCTGTTTTTATTAATCTCATCTCTCTTCCCCCATGATCTGACAATGTCTGTTATCTGACCTGCCATCATTTACACAATTGTTCCGATTCCTCCTCCAGGTCCTTAGGTTTTTCCTTTTTAATGTTATCATCATCATCATCATCATCAATGTTATATTGTCCATCATGTTATATGGATATAATGCAGGTTTGCCGACGTCATTTTTAGAAAAAATATGAGAACTGTTCTATAAAATATTCAACATGTGCAATTGCGTATACTCCTCTGCATGTACTAAGAACAAGGTTTATGTAAATGTGTAATATCATTGTGATAGAATCACATTGAACCTTTATTATCAGTGTACACATGTGTATTTTCCAATGCTTTGCCTATCTAGTAATTATCTATCTATCTATCTTTCTATTTATCTCATATCTTTCTTTCTTTCTTTCTCTCTTTCTTCTATCTAACAGAATTATCTATCTCTATATCTCTCATATCTTTCTTTTTCTTTCATCTATCTAATCAATCTATCTGAATTATCTATCTAATTATCTATCTATCTATCTATCTATCTATCTATCTATCTATCTATCTATCTATCTATCTATCTATCTATCTATCTATCTATCTATCTATCTATCTATCTATCTAGTCATATCTTTTCTTTCTTTCTTTCTTTCTTTCTTTCTTTCTTTCTTTCTTTCTTTCTTTCTTTCTTTCTTTCTTTCTTTCTTTCTTTCTTTCTTTCTTTCTTTCTTTCTTTCTTTCTTTCTCTTTCATATAATCTATCTATGACAAATAGCAAAGCAGCACCACTCAATATAGTGCAGGGTGCAAGTCCTCACCAGACACTCAAGCAGTGTCTTTAATAAGTGTCTTGCAATCTTTTAATCGTCTTGGCTAATAAGTAATAAATGTCATTGTGCAAATATCTGGTCATTTTGTTTTTTCTTCTATAATTTTGCCCCCTAGATAAGTGCACGGGTCTCGTGTAGAAACTAGAGCAAGCAAAAACTGGAAGTGTTGCAACCAACCCCAATCCAGATTTTCAGGGCAGGATATGATAAAGAAGCCGACATTTAAATAACATAGTTGTAATGGGCAACGGCTTCACTTGTTACCTAGATTTTATATATGAGGCCCAAAGCTTTCAAACTGGGGCAACAGCCCATACTGAAGACAGACATGGAGACTTCCATGTCATTATTGGGTAATGTTTGTTTTTGTGACATATATCAGATGACATCCAACCTAAATACACCCTTATAATCCTGTGTCCCTGTACTCCAGGTCACTGTGGTGTGTATACAGGGTAGGAGATGAGTAGGTAGCTGGAATGTACCTGACTGCATGAGGAATAATAATAGTCATGATGATTACTGAAAGTCTTCCTGAAACTAGACCCCAGAGCGACAGAGGTTGACTGCCCTTGGCAAGGAATGGGTTAAGCACCTCCAGTTGACCTGCGATGGAAGTCTCTTGTTTGTCTAACATCCATTGAAGTGTTAAAGAGAATTTCCTCTAAAATAATAATTATATATATATATATATCCTCGAATAACTATAATCCTATAGCAAACATCTTCTGTCAAATCCCTCTCACCAGTGAATAAAACTACTTCAGTCATCCTCTAATTTCTATTTAGATGTTTCTTAGTTACATTTGTTTTTTTTTTTAAATTGGGTGACAACTTATTTGGCTGCCATTATAGCTACAATAGTTGTCAGACAATTTTTGGACACAGAAGTGTAACGGCATGCAGTGTATCACTACATAACTAGGCAGATTTGACATTCAGGTTGTGTGTAGTATTGCAGCTTGGGCCAATTCACTTCAAATGGATCTGAGCTGCAATAACAGATATAACCCTACTAAACAAAAAGTTAAAGCAAATTATTCATTCGAAGGGGAAGACAAAAAGGAAACTCTCACAATTATAATATGCGGGGCTGTGAATGCTGTTCAGTAGAAGTTTTGAGGCTGGCAAAGACCTCAGATCTTTAATGATACAAATATTGTTTGTAAACAGGCCCCTACACAAGGCCGTAGAAGACATTCTGTGTCAGTGTCCTTCAAGTGCCCTTGAGATCCGGTCATGGCCTTGGCCCTAAATTAGGGTAAACCCAACACCAGGAGTAACGTTTAGTCCCGGATGTAACAATCTAACATGTCTAAAAGTATTCTACACGAACATGAGATCAGTATTTATCATTTATGCATAGGTGGCATACAGGGTTAGCCATTGGACCATGGATGCAGATCTAACCAGGGTAATTTCATTTGTATGTGGGCTCATTCCAGGTGCCTTGATTTTCTTCCACAATCCAAAAACATACTGACGGGTTAATTGACTTCTCATAATGGTGACCCTAACATGTCTGTGTGGCAGAACAAATTAGGAAAATTTAACCCTCAGTAGACATGGGCTGTGTTAGGGAATGATGAAGAAATGCATTTTATAAACGTGATATAGCAGTGTTACTCAACGAGTTCTCCTACTCAAATATATTACATAAAAAAAGACTGACCCTGAACCTTTTCAAAAGCTCAGCATTAATAGATTGCAAATATCTCTTGGAAACATGGCACGTACGTACCCTCTGGGTAAAAAAAAGAGAAGATTAAATATATATACATACACATATATATATATATATATATATATATACACACACATTTTTTTCATACACCAGTAGGTATAACCCTATAGCAAATATACGCTATAAAATTATACTGACCAGTAAAAAAAACAAAGCCTGCTTTCTTCTAAAAGGGCGCCACACCTGTCTACATGTTGTATGTGGCATTGCAGCTTGGCCCTATTCACTTCAATGGAGCTGAGCTGCAGTATCAAATACAACCCATGGACAGGTGTGGCGCTGGTTTTGAAAGAAATCAGTCATGATGTTCTAATTCTGTATTACCCCTTTAACCACAAAGAAGAGGACAGCTCTTTAAGTATTGCTGATAAGTAACGGTGTACTTCCAGGGGGTTAGCAATAAGTTGGTGCAGAGGTAGCAGTTGCACCCAGGCCGTGTTGCCTAAGCGGCCCAAAGGAACATACTGGTATTATAAATGGCAAAGAGTAGGTGGATACAAAATTTTACATTGGAACGCAGGAGCTTCAATTTATGTCTCCGTATACTCATACTTGCCAACAGTCCCGAATTTGCCAGGACTGTCCCAAATTTACTGACCGTCCCGGCAAATTACTGGACTTATCCCGGCAACTGCTACATTCAATTGTATCTGCGTCCTTAGGACACAGATACAATTGAATATGATGGCAGAGCAGGAAACTATCTGCTTCCTGCTCTGCCATTCACTCCTCCTGGAGCGCCGGAATCCTCGGCCAAAGCGTTGCCGATGTCATGGCTGGGGATTCCGCTCATAGACGGAGCCCCTGACTTCACTGTCCATATAAAGTCAGTGACGTCAGTGCAGGATACTTCCTGCAGTGAACCCCCGGCCAGAGCATTGCCGATGCTTTGCCTCGGACTCCGCTCATAGACTGAGCCCCTACTAGCACTCTGCCTGGGACTCCTGCTCTGCTTCTGACATCGCTATCCATATAGGGACAGTGATGTCAGGGGCTTCCCCAGCCGGAATCCCGGAGCAAAGCGCTACTAGCACTCTGCCTGGGACTCCTGCTCTGCTCCGGACATCACTGTTCATATATGGACAGTGATGTCAGGGGCTTCTCCAGAGAAGGAGTCCCAGAGAAGAGACTATACTAGCGCTCTGCTCTGAAACTCCTGCTCTAGGGAAGCCCCTGACATCACTGTCCATATATGGGCAGTGATGTCAGGAGCAGAGCAGGAGTCCCAGGCAGAGTGCTAGAATTGGATCTGCTCCGGGACTCTGGCTGGTGAAGCCCCTGACATCTCTGTCCATATATGAACAGTGATGCCCGGAGCAGCGCAGGAGTCCCAGGCAGAGTGCTAGTAGCGCTCTGCTCTGGGACTCCGGCTCTAGGGTTTCCCCTGACATCACTGTCCGTATATGGACAGTGATGTCAGGAGCAGAGATGGAGTCCCAGGCAGAGTGCTAGTAGCGCTCTGCCTGGGACTCCTTCTCTGTGGTTGCCCCTGACATCACATTCCGGTCCAGGAGGATTTCCTGACATCACTGTCTATGGACAGTGATGTCAGGGGCTCCTCCAGCAGAGGAATCCCTGGCCAAAGCTTGGCATCTACAGGGGGGCTGTGTGGCTCTATCTACAAGGGGCTGTGTAGCTCTATCTACAGGGGGGGCTATATGGCTTTATCTACAGGGGGGCCGTGTGGCACTGTCTACAAGGGGGCTGTGTGGCACTATGTACAAGGGGGCTGTGTGACACTATCTACAAGGGGGCCATGTGGCATTATCTACAGTGGGCACTGTGAAATTATCTACAGGAAGCAGTGCATGGCAATAACTACAATAAGCAGTGTGTGGCAATATCTACAGGGGAGCCATGTGGCATTATCTACAGGGAGCAGTGCATGGCACTATCTACTGGGGGCAGTGTGGAGCACCATCTACGAGGGGCACTAAGTGTGGCACTATATACGCTGGTTTTTACATTACCAGTAGTGGTCAGCACATATCGCCTAGCCCTAGTGATAAAGTCAGACATCACCTGCCTGTATACAACCGGAAAACCAGAGAGAGATACTGGCTACCAAAATAGTTGTCAGCCAAAGTACTGCAGACATTTTTGTTCGTTTATTTGTATGCAGAAATTCTAGAAAGCCACGCCCCATCAGATAAGCCAAGCCCCCATAAGACACACCCCCCAAAGACGCCACACCCTAAGTATCCCTGAAAAAAAACAACAAATGTTGGCAACTATGTATACTACTAATAGTATCAATAATAATAATAATAATAATAATAATACTAGTACTACTACCCCAAGTACTTAACCTACTAGTTCTAGTTATATTAAAGGGGTTTTCCATCTTTATATAAATAAAGCTTACTATATAACGAAAACTTCTTCACCTTTTCTAATATACTTTATGATTCTATTCCTCACCATTATCGAGATCTCTGCTTGATATCAGTGAATTTAAACATCATTGTTTACAACCAGAGCCTGTTCTCCGGGCCTATACATTTTACCTTCGCTGACACATTGTAACAAACTCTAATCGAAATATAGATTTAGAAATATCCATTTGGCCTTTCACAATTATTTTGTTACTATATGGCCCTGGAGGACAAAAGCTGCTGTTCATGAGAAAAGTCCATACAACAGAATGACGTATAGAGCAGTCATGTACAAACACTAGTATACAGGATAGGCAAGAGTCCAGGAAATGTCTGACCATTTGGGAATTTCGCCGTTGTGCTGACAGCCCCTCATTAGATTCGGCACTTGGTAATGTTTAAAGGGGTTTTCCCTATAATCATTACTTATCACCTACCCACAGGATAGGGGATACATTTCGGATCAGTGGGGGGTCCGACTGCTGGATACCAACCGATCATGAAGACAGGCTTACTTTTCTTTTCCTGGGAGCCCCAAGTGAATAGAGTGGTAGTGCGCATGCTCGGCCCCCACTCTATTAATTTCTACAGGACTACCGAGCGATATGTTTGGCAGCCCCTTGGAAATTAATGGAACGGTGGCCAAGCATGCGCACTACCGCTCCATTCATATGAGGCTCCCAGGAACAGCAAGGTAAGCCCGTTCTCGTCATCAGTGGGAGCCCCAGCGGTCAGACCTCCACCAATCAGATATTTATCACCTATCTGATGGATAGATTAAAATATTGATTATGGGAAAACCCCTTTAAGAGCAAGGCCTAGCCCAACATGAGCTAAATGCTTCTCAAATGCAATATGTTAATCTGGCTCAAGTGTATCACGACTAGGGTGGATGGTATATGGCCCATAACCTTAATTTTGCCCTCAGGGCCCAGACCACTCTCCGTACACCCTCAATAACAAGAAAGTCACCTAGTCTCCAATAAAAATCCAAATCGGGTCTAAAATAGACACAATAAATATTTCTATGCTCCTATATCCGTTTCCTTTAATTAACACTTGGGTTGTCTCTCTCTCCGTTTTTTTTCACATCCTCCTTTTTTACCCTTGAATTCTCTCTCGGGCCTATTTCTTTCTTCTCGTTGCATTAAATTTTACTCCAGAACAGTTTTCTGTTGTTTTTTCCCCTCTTTACCTATTTTTTTCTCTTCCCTTTCTTTCTTTTCTTTTTTACTCCCACTCCTTCCTCTCTATTTTCCGCTGTGTTTTCGCTTTGTCCTCTACCTCTTCTCTTGAATACCTCACACTTTTTCCTGTTTTCCTCTCCGTCCCTCATTTCTTTTCTCCAGGGGCAAATGCATAGGGTGTGCAGAAGCAGCAGTCCGGGTCTTGTTGCCTGAAGGTGCCCAAAGCCTCCTCTGCCACATAAAAGGATGCCAGTATTAAAAAATAGTACATGTTAGGTGCTGGAGCCATGTAACAGATTCTGTCTGGGGCCCAGGAGCTCCAAATTACACCTTGGCTCGCTCCTTCCTTCCTTTCTGACTAGATTCATTCATTGAACAAAGAACCTGAAAGATTAACGAAACCCCAATCAAAAGTGTGAACAGAGCCCTATGCCACTTCGGTTTACGACCCTATTCTCCCCTATAAGTAATGCTTCTAGGGCAGAATACCTCCGCACTACAACATGCAATAGGGCATTACACAATTTTTGTTCCCGTGGATTCTCAAGAAATCCGTGGAAAAAAAATATAACCCTTTGTGTGCCTCCTTCCCAAACAAAAAGGTTTCGAGCTGCAGAAGTACGGATCAGTTATACGGTCGCACGCTTGAGACCTTAGTCTCTCAATTTGTTCTTCCCTCTTTCTATTTTCTCTGTCGCGCACTCCCCCTCTTCCTTTCTTTCTCATAAACCTCCAAAGCTTGAGTCAAAGGAAAGCTCCTGCCAATATTGTATTACAATCGATTAGCACGGCTTGTGTAATTTTAAACATAACTTTTCTTTGTAATTAACTGCTAGAAAGGATTAGTATCTCCACACAGGAAAAGGAATCAACTTATATTGAATGAGCCGTACATTACCCCTGACTCCCTTGTGGCAGAATATATTAACATTATAATCTCCAACACTATTTTTTTATGTTACACTATTGTTAGTAAATCAACTCCTCGGGTCCACAGAGACTCCGACCCTTGGCAATTCAGTGAAAGTGTAATTATCTCCCCGAATCTTGGACAGATTTAAGAGATTACATTTCAACTAAATCTATATCAATGCTAATTTTCCGTTCTGTGGGCTCCAGGTGTTCGGAAATAAGGCTTCAGCCTTCCTGCCCGGCCTGCCTGGGTGTACAATAAATAGAAGCCTTGCTGAGCGAAGGGTAAAAGAAACGCAACTCTACATAAAATTATACCTATTTTTTGTTACAAAATCTGGTCCTTACAAGACAAAGTTAAACAAAACAGCTATGGTAAATTAGCGTTAAATAAAGGCTAGTTTAATGCTCCGTTACAGGCAACTGGGGCATACACGATGGCTAATTGGCTATCACAATTAAAAAGAATAGAGCAAATGATTCATTCGAAGGGGAGGACAAAAGGAAACTCTCACAAATATAATATCAGGGCCTGTGAAAGCTGTTCAGCGGGAAGTTCTGAGGCTGGCAAAGACCTCAGACCTTTAAGGATACAAATATTGTTTGTAAACAGGCCCCTACACAAGGCCATAGAAGACATTCTGTGTCAATGTCCTTCAAGTGCCCTTGAGATCTGGTCATGGCCTTGGCCATTATTTGGGGTGAAACACTTATTGTTAACACCCGAAGTGATCTTTAGTCCCAGATGTAGAGTAACTATCTAATAATCTAAAAGTATTTTACACAAACGTTAGATGAGTACTTTATCATTCTTGTTTAGGTGGCATACAGGATTAGCAATTGGACCACAGATTCAGATACAACCAGGATCATTTCATAAAGTTTGTATGTTCTCTCCATGTTTGCATGGGGTCAATCCAGATGCCTTGATTTCCTTCAACAATCGAAAAACATACTAATAGGTTAATTGGTTTCCTATGATGGTGACTAACGTTTGTTTGGCAGAAAAATGTAGGCAAATTTATCACTGCTATTATGCTAGCGTTTTGCATGAATGTTTATCAGGCTCTTCACCACTTAATCCAACAGCGAATACATTTTTGTACAGCAGTTGCCTGAAAAAACAAACACATTACGGATTTGAACCAATTATACACTTAGGCAAAAACATCAGCTTGTCTAATTTTTTCTCTTTTTTAGCCTGAAAAATTGTTACGTTACTCTTGAGTAAAGTAGGCACCAGTACTTTGAGCAGGCACCAGTAGGTTGAGCAGGCACCAGTAGGTTGAGCATGTCCCATTAGGTTGAGCAGGTCCCATTAGGTTGAGCAGGTCCCATTAGGTTGAGCAGGCACCAGTAGGTTGAGCAGGCACCAGTAGGTTGAGCAGGCACCAGTAGGTTGAGCAGGCACCAGTAGGTTGAGCAGGCACCAGTAGTTTGAGCAGGTCCCATTAGGTTGAGCAGGCACCAGTAGTTTGAGCAGGCACCAGTAGTTTGAGCAGGCACCAGTAGGTTGAGCAGGTCCCATTAGGTTGAGCAGGCACCAGTAGTTTGAGCAGGCATCAGTAGTTTGAGCAGGCACCAGTAGTTTGAGCAGGCACCAGTAGGTTGAGCAGGCACCAGTAGGTTGAGCAGGCACCAGTAGGTTGAGCAGGTCCCATTAGGTTGAGCAGGTCCCATTAGATTGAGCAGGTCCCATTAGGTTGAGCAGGCACAAGTAGGTTGAGCAGGTCCTATTAGGTTGAGCAGGTTCCATTAGGTTGAGCAGGCACCAGTAGGTTGAGCAGGCACCATTAGGTTGAGCAGGCACCAGTAGGTTGAGCAGGCACCAGTAGGTTGAGCAGGCACCAGTAGGTTGAGCAGGCACCAGTAGTTTGAGCAGGTCCCATTAGGTTGAGC